>NC_091742.1:101190590-101278090 GCF_043380555.1 Nothobranchius furzeri | reverse complement strand
GGACTATGGGGCTGTAGGTCAGAGGTCACACCCACTCTAACACACCTGGGACTATGGGGCTGTAGGTCAGAGGTCACACCCACTCTAACACACCTGGGACTATGGGGCTGTAGGTCAGAGGTCACACCCGCATAACACACCTGCGACTATGAGGCTGTAGGTCAGAGGTCACACCCACTCTAACACACCTGGGACTACAGGGCTGTAGGTCAGAGGTCACACCCGCGTAACACACCTGGGACTACGAGGCTGTAGGTCAGAGGTCACATCTGTCTAACACACCTGGGACTACGAGACTGTAGGTCAGATGTCACACCCACTCTAACACACCTGGGACTATGGGGCTGTAGGTCAGAGGTCACTCCCACCTAACACACCTGGGACTATGGGACTTTAGGTCAGAGGTCACACCTGTCTAACACACCTGGGACTACGAGACTGTAGGTCAGAGGTCACACCCACTCTAACACACCTGGGACTACGGGGCTGTAGGTCAGAGGTCACTCCCACCTAACACACCTGGGACTATGGGACTGTAGGTCAGAGGTCACACCCACTCTAACACACCTGGGACTATGGGGCTGTAGGTCAGAGATCACACCCACGTAACACACCTGCGACTATGAGGCTGTAGGTCAGAGGTCACACCCACTCTAACACACCTGGGACTACGAGGCTGTAGGTCAGAGGTCACACCCGCGTAACACACCTGGGACTACGAGGCTGTAGGTCAGAGGTCACTCCCACCTAACACACCTGGGACTATGAGGCTGTAGGTCAGAGGTCACACCCACTCTAACACACCTGGGACTACGGGGCTGTAGGTCAGAGGTCACTCCCACCTAACACACCTGGGACTATGGGGCTGTAGGTCAGAGGTCACACCCACTCTAACACACCTGGGACTATGGGGCTGTAGGTCAGAGATCACACCCACGTAACACACCTGCGACTATGAGGCTGTAGGTCAGAGGTCACACCCACTCTAACACACCTGGGACTACGAGGCTGTAGGTCAGAGGTCACACCCGCGTAACACACCTGGGACTACGAGGCTGTAGGTCAGAGGTCACACCCACTCTAACACACCTGGGACTATGGGGCTGTAGGTCAGAGGTCACACCCGCGTAACACACCTGGGACTACGAGGCTGTAGGTCAGAGGTCACATCTGTCTAACACACCTGGGACTATGAGACTGTAGGTCAGAGGTCACACCCACTCTAACACACCTGGGACTATGGGGCTGTAGGTCAGAGGTCACACCAGCGTAACACACCTGGGACTATGGGGCTGTAGGTCAGAGGTCACTCCCACCTAACACACCTGGG
The DNA here is from genome assembly GCF_043380555.1 of Nothobranchius furzeri. Lineage (NCBI taxonomy): Eukaryota > Metazoa > Chordata > Actinopteri > Cyprinodontiformes > Nothobranchiidae > Nothobranchius > Nothobranchius furzeri. The sequence continues at coordinate 101,276,760 of NC_091742.1, read as the reverse complement.
ACTATGGGGCTTTAGGTCAGAGGTCACACCTGTCTAACACACCTGGGACTATGAGGCTGTAGGTCAGAGGTCACACCCGCGTAACACACCTGGGACTACGAGGCTGTAGGTCAGAGGTCACACCCACTCTAACACACCTGGGACTATGGGGCTGTAGGTCAGAGGTCACTCCCACCTAACACACCTGGGACTATGGGACTTTAGGTCAGAGGTCACACCTGTCTAACACACCTGGGACTACGAGACTGTAGGTCAGAGGTCACACCCACTCTAACACACCTGGGACTACGGGGCTGTAGGTCAGAGGTCACTCCCACCTAACACACCTGGGACTATGGGACTGTAGGTCAGAGGTCACACCCACTCTAACACACCTGGGACTATGGGGCTGTAGGTCAGAGATCACACCCACGTAACACACCTGCGACTATGAGGCTGTAGGTCAGAGGTCACACCCACTCTAACACACCTGGGACTACGAGGCTGTAGGTCAGAGGTCACACCCGCGTAACACACCTGGGACTACGAGGCTGTAGGTCAGAGGTCACTCCCACCTAACACACCTGGGACTATGAGGCTGTAGGTCAGAGGTCACACCCACTCTAACACACCTGGGACTACGGGGCTGTAGGTCAGAGGTCACTCCCACCTAACACACCTGGGACTACGAGGCTGTAGGTCAGAGGTCACATCTGTCTAACACACCTGGGACTATGGGGCTGTAGGTCAGAGATCACACCCACGTAACACACCTGCGACTATGAGGCTGTAGGTCAGAGGTCACACACACTCTAACACACCTGGGACTACGAGGCTGTAGGTCAGAGGTCACACCCGCGTAACACACCTGGGACTACGAGGCTGTAGGTCAGAGGTCACACCCACTCTAACACACCTGGGACTATGGGGCTGTAGGTCAGAGGTCACACCCGCGTAACACACCTGGGACTACGAGGCTGTAGGTCAGAGGTCACATCTGTCTAACACACCTGGGACTATGAGACTGTAGGTCAGAGGTCACACCCACTCTAACACACCTGGGACTATGGGGCTGTAGGTCAGAGGTCACACCAGCGTAACACACCTGGGACTATGGGGCTGTAGGTCAGAGGTCACACCCACTCTAACACACCTGGGACTATGGGGCTGTAGGTCAGAGGTCACTCCCACCTAACACACCTGGGACTATGGGACTTTAGGTCAGAGGTCACACCTGTCTAACACACCTGGGACTACGAGACTGTAGGTCAGAGGTCACACCCACTCTAACACACCTGGGACTACGGGGCTGTAGGTCAGAGGTCACTCCCACCTAACACACCTGGGACTATGGGACTGTAGGTCAGAGGTCACACCCACTCTAACACACCTGGGACTATGGGGCTGTAGGTCAGAGATCACACCCACGTAACACACCTGCGACTATGAGGCTGTAGGTCAGAGGTCACACCCACTCTAACACACCTGGGACTACAAGGCTGTAGGTCAGAGGTCACACCCGCGTAACACACCTGGGACTACGAGGCTGTAGGTCAGAGGTCACTCCCACCTAACACACCTGGGACTATGAGGCTGTAGGTCAGAGGTCACACCCACTCTAACACACCTGGGACTACGGGGCTGTAGGTCAGAGGTCACTCCCACCTAACACACCTGGGACTATGGGGCTGTAGGTCAGAGGTCACACCCACTCTAACACACCTGGGACTATGGGGCTGTAGGTCAGAGATCACACCCACGTAACACACCTGCGACTATGAGGCTGTAGGTCAGAGGTCACACCCACTCTAACACACCTGGGACTACGAGGCTGTAGGTCAGAGGTCACACCCGCGTAACACACCTGGGACTACGAGGCTGTAGGTCAGAGGTCACACCCACTCTAACACACCTGGGACTATGGGGCTGTAGGTCAGAGGTCACACCCGCGTAACACACCTGGGACTACGAGGCTGTAGGTCAGAGGTCACATCTGTCTAACACACCTGGGACTATGAGACTGTAGGTCAGAGGTCACACCCACTCTAACACACCTGGGACTATGGGGCTGTAGGTCAGAGATCACACCCACGTAACACACCTGCGACTATGAGGCTGTAGGTCAGAGGTTACACCCACTCTAACACACCTGGGACTACAAGGCTGTAGGTCAGAGGTCACACCCGCATAACACACCTGGGACTACGAGGCTGTAGGTCAGAGGTCAGTCCCACCTAACACACCTGGGACTATGAGGCTGTAGGTCAGAGGTCACACCCACTCTAACACACCTGGGACTACGGGGCTGTAGGTCAGAGGTCACTCCCACCTAACACACCTGGGACTATGGGGCTGTAGGTCAGAGGTCACACCCACTCTAACACACCTGGGACTATGGGGCTGTAGGTCAGAGATCACACCCACGTAACACACCTGCGACTATGAGGCTGTAGGTCAGAGGTCACACCCACTCTAACACACCTGGGACTACGAGGCTGTAGGTCAGAGATCACACCCGCGTAACACACCTGGGACTACGAGGCTGTAGGTCAGAGGTCACACCCACTCTAACACACCTGGGACTATGGGGCTGTAGGTCAGAGGTCACACCCGCGTAACACACCTGGGACTACGAGGCTGTAGGTCAGAGGTCACATCTGTCTAACACACCTGGGACTATGAGACTGTAGGTCAGAGGTCACACCCACTCTAACACACCTGGGACTACGAGGCTGTAGGTCAGAGGTCACACCCGCGTAACACACCTGGGACTACGAGGCTGTAGGTCAGAGGTCACACCCACTCTAACACACCTGGGACTATGGGACTGTAGGTCAGAGGTCACACCCGCGTAACACACCTGGGACTACGAGGCTGTAGGTCAGAGGTCACATCTTTCTAACACACCTGGGACTATGAGACTGTAGGTCAGAGGTCACACCCACTCTAACACACCTGGGACTATGGGGCTGTAGGTCAGAGGTCACACCAGCGTAACACACCTGGGACTATGGGGCTGTAGGTCAGAGGTCACTCCCACCTAACACACCTGGGACTATGGGGCTTTAGGTCAGAGGTCACACCTGTCTAACACACCTGGGACTACGAGGCTGTAGGTCAGAGGTCACACCCACTCTAACACACCTGGGACTATGGGGCTGTAGGTCAGAGGTCACTCCCACCTAACACACCTGGGACTATGGGGCTTTAGGTCAGAGGTCACACCTGTCTAACACACCTGGGACTACGAGACTGTAGGTCAGAGGTCACACCCACTCTAACACACCTGGGACTATGGGGCTGTAGGTCAGAGGTCACACCCACATAACACACCTGGGACTACAGGGCTTTAGGTCAGAGGTCACACCCACGTAACACACCTGGCACTACGAGGCAGTAGGTCAGAGGTCACTCCCACTCTAACACATTGGAGTCCGAGACCTGAACTCAAGTCCAGTCCTCCAGCTGGGACTCTAACAGGTTCTGGTATGTGTGCGTTTGTCTGGGTGGGGCTAAACCAGGTCATGTTTACCTGGTTCAGGTTTTCCTGAGTTTAGCTAATCGTTTTTCCAACTTTGGTCAAACGTAATTTTTAATAAAAACACAAAGAATATTGTGACTGATGTTTAAAAGCCTGTTAGTATTATGGGATGTCCCGTTCTGTTTTCACAGAACCGCCTGCAGAGCCTCATGGGAATATCGATTCCTCTGTTCCATGCCAGAGGAGTTTTCCAGTACAGCTTTGGACTGATACCCTATAGGAAACCCATACACACCGTTGGTACGTTTACTCGGGTCTTGCTGGGGTTTCAGAACCTCTGATATAACAGCATTGATGCAGAACTGTTGGAGCAAGTCTTTTCTCTCTCCCTGGTTCTGTTCCAGTTGGGAAGCCTATCCCGGTCTCCCAGACTCCCAGTCCCAGTGCCGAAGACATCGACCATTTCCACGGCGTTTACCTCCAGAATCTGATCGAACTCTTTGAGCAGAACAAACTCTCCTACGGTCTGGAGGAGAACCAGCACCTCACCTTCATCTGACCAGAATCGTGTTCTGGTCTGGAAACCTTCAGAACACCTGACCTCTGTGTAAACCTCATGTGACCTTTTTTCTGCATTCTGATTGGCTGAAGATAAACCCCTGAAAACTACTTGAAGATGTTCCACCATAAGAGACTGATTCCGGTCTGCCCTGGTACTCCTGAAACTCAGCTGATATTGCTCTGATGGAACAGCAGGGGGCGCCACATCAGCCTTCAGAACCAATCATCAGCCCTGAAGGAATTAGATCTGTACAGCAGACCTGTCTGGACTTCCATTACCCATGACGTTAACATGTTGCTGGATGAAGAATCATGTCACTCATGACGTTAACGTGTTCTAGGAAATTAAACGTGTCACTCATGACGTTAACGTGTTCTAGGAAATTAAACATGTCACTCATGAGGTTAACGTGTTCTAGGAAATTAAACGTGTCACTCATGACGTTAACGTGTTCTAGGAAATTAAACGTGTCACTCATGACGTTAACGTGTTCTAGGAAATTAAACATGTCACTCATGACGTTAACGTGTTCTAAGAAATTAAACGTGTCACCCATGACGTTAACATGTTGCTGGATGAAGAATCATGTCACTCATGACGTTAACGTGTTCTAGGAAATTAAACATGTCACTCATGACGTTAACGTGTTCTAGGAAATTAAACATGTCACTCATGACGTTAACGTGTTCTAGGAAATTAAACGTGTCACCCATGACGTTAACGTGTTCTAGGAAATTAAACATGTCACTCATGACGTTAACGTGTTCTAAGAAATTAAACGTGTCACCCATGACGTTAACATGTTGCTGGATGAAGAATCATGTCACTCATGACGTTAACGTGTTCTAGGAAATTAAACGTGTCACTCATGACGTTAACGTGTTCTAGGAAATTAAACATGTCACTCATGAGGTTAACGTGTTCTAGGAAATTAAATGTGTCACTCATGACGTTAACGTGTTCTAGGAAATTAAACGTGTCACTCATGACGTTAACGTGTTCTAGGAAATTAAACATGTCACTCATGACGTTAACGTGTTCTAAGAAATTAAACGTGTCACCCATGACGTTAACATGTTGCTGGATGAAGAATCATGTCACTCATGACGTTAACGTGTTCTAGGAAATTAAACGTGTCACCCATGACGTTAACGTGTTCTAGGAAATTAAACATGTCACCCATGACGTTAACATGTTGCTGGATGAAGAAGCATGTCACTCATGACGTTAACGTGTTCTAGGAAATTAAACATGTCACTCATGACGTTAACGTGTTCTAGGAAATTAAACGTGTCACCCATGACGTTAACGTGTTCTAGGAAATTAAACATGTCACTCATGACGTTAACGTGTTCTAGGAAATTAAACATGTCACTCATGACGTTAACGTGTTCTAGGAAATAAAAATGTATTACCCAATTCAATTCAAGTTTATTTATATAGCGCCAAATCACGACAAGAGTTGTCTCAAGGCACTTCACATAATAAACATTCCAATTCAGGTCAGTTCATTAAGCCAATCAGAAATAATGTTTCCTATATAAGGAACCCAGCAGGTTGCATCAAGTCACTGACTAGTGTCAGTGACTATACAGCAATCCTCATACTAAGCAAGCATGCAGCGACAGTGGAGAGGAAAACTCCCTTTTAACAGGAAGAAACCTCCAGAGGATCCTGGCTCAGTATAAGCAGCCATCCTCCACGACTCACTGGGGATGGAGAAGACAGAGCACACACACACACACACACACCATATATGGAACAATCAGGTCACTGATGTATGATGGAGCTTGATTATTAAGAGCTTTATATGTGAGAAGAAGGATCCTAAAATCTATTCTGAATTTAACAGGTAGCCAATGTAGGGAAGCTAAGACAGGAGAGATATGATCTCTCTTTTTAATTCTCATCAGAACTCTAGCTGCAGCATTTTGGACAAGCTGAAGACTTTTAACTACATTCTGTGGACTTCCTGAGAGTAATGGATTACAGTAATCCAGTCTTGATGTAATAAATGCATGAACTAGTTTTTCAGCATCACTCCTGGAAAGGATGCTTCTAATCTTAGCAATATTCCGAAGGTGGAAAAAGGAAATCCTACAAACTTGTGAAACCTGGGATTTGAATGACATGTCATATATTGTACATAAGATAATCACTTTTATGGATTTCTGAAAGATTCTACATTTCTAAAAGGGGAAAACTCCGGAAGGATATGTTGAGTCACAGAATAAGCAATGATGAAGAAGACAATGAAACAGCAGTTTGGAAGATTGCTTATTCATTTTATTTATGAGTCAAATTTGGCAGTTCTAATGTGAAAATGAAAAATACTTTCTGCTACTGCATAATAATTTGATTTCTGTTACACGTATGCTTCCATACTGCTGTGATGTGGGTAACTGTTTGGTTCCTGGTAAAGGTGCACCAATATATTGTTTCCCCCAGAAACGACCACCAACGCATTTATTCGACCACTGCGAATGTATTGATTAAAAAAGAGAGACATAATATCTCAGAAATGTAATCAGATTACATCAAAAACTGATGTTTGCTGAGTTCATGAGTGGTTGTTGTTTATTGTTTGTGGTGCAGGTGGTTGGCGTTCAGGTGGACGGTGAAGCAGTCGACTCTCTGTCCATCACAAACACACCCAACACTCCGCAGAACCAGGCCTTCCTGGACCTGAGTGGATGTAGAAGTTCTGGTTGGTGGAACTCCAACATGTGTTTGGGATCTTTGAGTATCTCAGAGGTCTAAAGCCTCTCTCCTCAGGCATGGCGTATGAACCTGGAGTCCAGGTCATAACACCTGAAACCTGCATTTCTGTCACCTGCAATGAAACCAGAGGCAATAGTCGAGCGGACCGCAGATAGAGGACCTGTGGTCCGCTCGAGTATTGCCTCTTATGTTTACGTTTATTTATTTGGCAGACACTTTTATGTGTTTTCTGTGGCGCCCGTGGGCCCCCTCTTCGTGGCCCCTGAACCCCGGCCTCATCTGAGCTATACCTCCGAGGTCCATGCAGGAGACGAGACTCTTATAAACTGTATCGGGGGTAGGCAGCCCTGGTCCTAGAGAGCCGCAGTCCTGCTTGTTCTCCAACCACCTTTGTTGTTCCTGCTGTTGATTACCTGGATCAGGTGTGTTCAGCCAATTAGAAGCTGCAAGTTCATGCATGGCTGGACAACATGGAGGACTGCAGCCCTCGAGGACCAGGGTTGCCTACCCCTGCTCTATATAAATATACATCTAATAAAAGGATTTCTTTCAGCCTGCAAGTTTACAGTCATATTCTGTGTTATCTACAGCGAAAGTTCATCTAAAGTGATTTAATAATGAATTAATAATTATTTCATGACTTATTTCTGATTTTAAATACATTAAATGAGTCTACTTGATGATTTAATAATGATTAATAATCAGCTACATTCACATATTAATATACAATAAATCCAGATATTAAGTGATGTGAGCTTTCTAAGCGTCACAGAAAGGGGAGTGTCTGAGGGTCTCGGTAAACACCTAGACACATCAAAGTTTGGCTAGAACTCGGGACAACAGGAAGTGAGTTCACGGAGCTCCGAGTTCACCCGAAGCTCAGCTCCTGCTGAGTGACCAACCAGATGTTTCAGTGGAATCATTCTAGTGGATTAAAGAACCAATCAAGAGCTTTATTCTACTGAGCATTTATTAAAAGTAACCACTTACAAATGCTACACTGTCATCAGCATAAAGTCGAACTCTACAGATAGGAACACATCACATCTTTAGCTCCTCCCACTCAGGGGGGAGCTAAAGGGCGTCATGGAGCTGCCTCCTCCTCTGGGGTTGTGGTTACTCCCCAAGGCATGCTGGGTAAATAGTGTGCTAGCCACTCCCCCCAGCTGCTCCTCAGGCCCTCCCCCCCTCCTCCAGGACCTCTCTTCACCTCCCAGCCTCCCACCACCCAGTCCAGCTCCTCCCGCCCTCCCTCAGCCTCCTCCCTCTCTTCCCGTAGAATCACACTGTAACGCTTTTTGGTTCCTCCTCCTCCTCCTGTAGGCTCTCTATCCCTCCTGACGCGCCTCCTTCCTCCATCCTCAGCAGAGACCCGACACTCCTCCAGAACATCCCTCCATCCTTCCATCTCCTCCTCTTTGCTTACCAGCCGGTACAGAGTCTTCCTGTACACCCCCCTCTCCTCCCTCCCTCCCTCATCTCCTCCTTCTCCTCCAGCCAGCGTCAGCGTAATGACCTGCTGGTTTCTGTCTCCTCCCCCCACAGCTTCTCCTTCTTCTCTACTGATAAACAGAACAGAGCGGTACAGAGCCATCACTCCTCCTTCTCCTCTGATCTCCTCCTTCCTACTTGGCATTATGAGTGGGACCCCTCCTTGACCTTTGACCCTCCTGGCTAAGCTCCTGCTCAGCGGTTTGTAAACCCTCTTGTACCAGAAGACCAGCTTCACTAGAGTCACCAGAACACACGCTGCAGAGGCTGAGCTCAGCAGAAGGCCTCCTGCTAACAGCCACACACAGAACACTCCTGCAGAACCTGCAGAACCTGTAGAACCTGCAGAACCTGCAGAACCTGTAGAACCTGCAGAACCTGTAGAACCAATGAAGGTGTTGGACCCCAGAGAATGGATTAACATGGTTGATGCTTCAGTCGACGCAGCTGGTGTTCCAGGCTGGACGGACGGAGCTGCTGTGGGTGAAGGACCGGCTCTGATGACTTCTGATGGACCCACAGACTGAAAGGTCAAGTCATGTGACCGAGCAGGTGTTCTGGTGATGAACTCTGACCCAGAAAGATGCGACCATTTAACCCAGTGGGTGAAGTTCTGGTACCAGGACCTCGTCACCACTCTGTAGACCTCTGTGTGAAGTTCTAGTGACACAGCAGGAGACGTGGTCAGGGACGGATCTGGGATGGGCGGAGCCAAGGTGAGGGGAGGGGAGACTGTTTGTGGGTCGAACGACTCTTGTGAAGAAGAACAGAGATCAGAGTCTTCTAGACTGACGACAGGTTTGTGTTTGTGTTCCTGAGGAGCAGCACAAGCCTGGAGAGGAGATAGAACACCACGCTTTATCAGGACATGTCCATCCATCCATCCATCCATCCATCACTCCATCCATCACTCCATCCATCCATCCACCCACCCACCCACCCACCCACCTACCTACCTACCTACCTACCCACCCACCCACCCGGCGTTCCTGCTGGCTGTCCCGGACCGAGTGGGGCAAAACCCAAGGCGGCGGAGACGGCGTGGAAAACGTGGTGGCGTCCGGGTTAGGATAAGGGCTTTTCGGCGAGATAACAGCGATGGTCGTTTCCTCCAGGACGTACCCCTCTGTGACTTCTCGCCTGGATCCATCCGGGTTCTGCAGCGCCAAAGGCTGGACCGTGCGCGCGGGAGCTCCCAGCCTGCGCAGCGCACTGGTGGAATAAATCCGGGAAATCTCCTCTATCCCGTGAGGTCGGGGTTTTGGCGAACCTCGGATTGGCTTCCATCCAGCTCCCTGCCGCAGCTTCGATTGCTCTGCTGAACGTCCGCTCGCTGGGGAACAAGACCGCTATCCTAAAGGATTTTTACACCGATAACGCTGTGAGCCTGTTCTGCATGACGGAGACGTGGGCTCTGCCAGGTGAGACGGCTTCCTTGGTCGAACTCTGTCCTCCTGACTGTAGCGTTGTTAATGAGCCGAGACTCTCTGGCCGTGGGGGGGGGGGGGGGGCTTGCCGTCCCTGTACTGCTCTAACCTCCCACTTAAACCTCTTGCTGGGCTGATGGCTCCGACCAGTTTAGAAGTCTCAGCATTTGAGCTGGGCTTCTCTCCTCCCATCCTCGTTTTACTGCTACAGGCCACCACGATACAAGAAGGATTTTATAAGTGAACTCTCCAAACTTTTAGCTGATGTGCTCCCAAAATATGAACAGGGGATTATTTTGGGTGATTTTAATATCCACGTCCGCTGCCCTCTGAAACCACCGGTGAGGGACTTTATGAATATTTTAGACTCATTTGGACTACAGCAGTTGGTAAACGTTCCCACACATGCTGACTCGCACACCCTGGATTCGGTTTTATCTTTTGGACTGGATGTGCATGATTTATCTGTGGATCCTGTGGCGTTTTCCGACCATGCTGTGATCACGTTCAGCATCTCACGTCTCCTTCCTCCAGCCCGGCGACGGTCTGCTCGTTACTCCTGGCGCTTATCTCCGAGTACGACTTCCAGCTTTCTGTCGGTTTTGGACACTGATGCCCTCGCTCCGCCCTTGTCGGTTTCCTGCATGGATGTAGGTGGCCTTCTGCATCGGTTCAGTGTGACCTGCTCTGCTGCTCTGGACGCTGTTGCCCCTCTGAGACCGAGGCGGAAACAGACAACATCTGACCCTTGGCTAAATGATGACACCCGTAGCCTCAGGCGACAGTGTAGGGTGCTGGAACGGAGGTGGAGGAGAGACAGACTGTCATGCTCTCGGCTGCTCCTGGTTGATGCACTTTCACGCTACCAGAGAACAGTTAGATCTGCTCGTAACATCTACTTTTCTGCTATCATTTCACAGCATCATGGAGACCAGTCCAGGCTGTACAGCACAGTTAACTCCCTGCTGCTGTTAAATGAGTCTGATGGTCTAAATCCCACTGTTGCTTTATGCACAGAGCTACAGAGCTTTTTCCTCAACAAGATCCTTGGTATTAGGCTTAGCCTCCAGCCTCAAATACACACTATCCACATGGAACCGCCTGACCCACCTGCCTTCTCAGACTTTGCTCCAGTTCAGCTTGCTGACTTGATGAAACTGATTAGCTCCATGAAGCCAGCTGGCTCTTCGGTGAACTGCCTCCCGGCTAAATTGGTGCGTGACTCGGTGTCTGCGCTGAGCCCGGCACTCATGAACATTTTTAACATTAGCCTCAGCACTGGAGTGTTCCCTAAGGTTTTTAAAGATGCGGTTGTTCAGCCGATATTGAAGAAACCTGGTCTGGATCACTCCACTTATGAGCACTTTCGCCCTATTTCGAAAGTCCCGTTTCTCTCGAAGGTCCTTGAGAAAATTGTGCATGGCCAGATCTCTGCTCATATGAATAGCAACTCGTTGCTGGATGTATTTCAGTCAGCCTTTAGACCAAACCATAGCACTGAGTCTGCTTTGATTAGGGTGCTAAATAACATTCTGGTGGCATCCGACTCTGGGTCTAGGGTACTGCTGCTCCAGCTGGACCTTTCAGCGGCTTTTGATACGGTCGATCACCATATTTTACTGGATCGGCTTGGGTCTTGGGTTGGGGTGACGGGGGTGGCGCTTAAATGGTTCCGCTCCTACCTATCAATCCTTACCATCTCTGTACAGATTGGTGACTGTGCATCCTCCTGCTTCCACTGCCTTGGGGGGTGCCACAGGGTTCCGTTCTTGGGCCATTGCTGTTTTCAATCTACCTTCTGCCTCTGGGCAACATCCTGAATCAGCATGGCCTGAGCTACCACATCTACGCTGATGACTGTCAGCTGTACGTGGAAATGGACGAGAAGAATGCGGGCTCGTGATTGGCTGCATGTTTAGATGACGTGAAGGGCTGGCTGGCATCCAACTTCTTAAAGTTAAATGAAAAGAAGTCTGAGTTTATTGTTTTTGACCCCCGCAACCACCATGGCTCTCACCCTGTTTGTGACCTTTTAACCCTATACCCCAAACAGTGTGTGACGAGTCTCGGGGTCAAGCTGGATGCTGGACTCACAATGGCCCCACAGATAAACTCTGTAGTGAGGTCTTGTTTTTATCAGCCTCGCCGCCTTACTCACCTCAGACGAATCTTGAAACGGAGGCATTTGGAGTCAGTCATCCATGCCTTCATTACCTCTCGCCTGGACTATGCAAACACCCTCCTCATTGGTGTTCCGGACTCTGCCCTGAATCGGCTGCAGGTTGTTCAGAACGCTGCTGCCAGGTTCTTGACGGGTACACACCGACGTAGCCATATTACCCCTGTCCTGGAACATCTTCACTGGCTCCCTGTCATTTTCAGAGTGCAGTTTAAGTTACTGACTTTTGTTTTTAAAGCACTCAATGACCTGGCACCTTCCTACCTCTCTGCCCTTCTCACTCCATATGTGCCCACCCGCTCGTTGAGGTCGGCTGACCTTTTGCTGCTGTGCACACCGCGGATGAGGCTCAAATCGCGGGGTGAACGAGCATTTGTCCATGCTGCCCCAAAGCTATGGAACTCGTTGCCCATTGGAGTTCGGCAGGCTCCATCTCTGGCGGTTTTTAAATCTCGTTTAAAGACCCACTTTTACACTTTGGCTTTTGGACAGTGACTCGTTTTAGTGTTTTATTGTGTCATTGTTTTAATGTGTTCTTATTATTCATGTTTTCTCTGCTTTTAATTGAGATTTTTATCCTTTGTTTTAGCTCCTTGTAATGGGTGTGTTTTGTTTTAGCCTGTGCAGCACTTTGGGCAGCTCCCATGCTGCATTTTAAATGTGCTATATAAATAAACTATGCTATGCTATCTATCTATCTATCTATCTATCTATCTATCTATCTATCTATCTATCTATCTATCTATCTATCTATCTATCTATCTATCTATCTATCTATCTATCTATCTATCTATCTATCTATCTATCAATCTATCTATCTGTCTGTCTGTCTGTCTGTCTGTCTGTCTGTCTGTCTGTCTGTCATCCATTTATCTATTCATCCATCCATCCATCCATCACCTTTACTTTAAGACCCACCCCCTCAGTCTCTTTCTGCTCTGATTGGTCAGCTGATTGGTTGTGGGTAATCTAACACCTGTCTGACATCACGCAGTAAATATTCTCCAATGTAAAGGAAGACATCTGCAGAACAAACACAGCCCCCTTCCCAACACCCTGATGATCAAGAAGGACCTGGCTGCAGCACGCAGAAAGGGGCGGGGTCGGGCCAGTTGTCAGACCCATACCATATTTAGAAAATGCAACACTTACGTTCCAGACCTGAAGGGGCGCTATAACTAATGTCACCTCAAAGGCAAGATTGAGGTCGGAGAGGGTCATTGATTGACCAGTTTTTGTTAAGGTTCCATATCATGCTTCTCTCTCTGGCACTCGCAGAGTACAGGCGCTTCCCTTGTTGCTCCCTTATCTTATTTTTCCCAAGGCTCTTTGTCCTGTCTGCCCACAGAGCACTTCTCTGCATTTCTTCTGAAAAACCCTATTTTTTAACAATGGACTTGATAAATTGGTCATTCAACGCGATTGATAAGATTTTTTCAACAATGAAAGCGGAGCAGGGGGCTCCCACTTGCCCGCAAGGGACACACCCGGCAGGGTATATACTGGATTCCTGGAAGGAGTGGAAGATCATATGCCTCTCCCAGCAGTCCATTGAGGATGTTGAAGATGTGTGGATGTTTGGCCTGATGATCACTGGATTTCTTCTGATTGGAGTGGGAGGATATCTGGTTTTCTGGAAATTTGGGAAGATGGGAGCGATTGGAGGGCGACCCGCACTCACGGAAAGCACCGTCCGTGTGGAGACCTCACAAACTGGGACGTTACTCGAGGTGAATTGTAAGCTGGACAGTGTTCTAGCTGCAATACCGGTATTAGTGCGCAAAATGGATGTCATCTCGGAGAGGGTCACCGGACGGTATGGACAAGTTTAAAAACCAAAGGACTTGAATGATCAGTTTAAAGACTAAAGGCAGAGAGGAAGATTATCTCTGCCTGACCCAAACAAAGTCTTGTTATCCTAATCTGACGCCATAGCAGCCTTCAAGATGCTAACAACAAACCCCCACGAAGGAATGCAGACAGATGCTGTGAAAACCCTCTACCCCCCCCCCCCCCCTTCAGATTGGTGGACTTCAGCCTGGCGTGGTCATCAACCTGCAGGAGTCAAATGAATCTCCTACCATCTTTATGCCGATGACATCCAACTGTACATCTCCTTTAAGCCCCATGAGATGTCTAAGCTGCAGCTGTTACACACCTGCTTAGACTCTATCAAAACCTGGATGGTGGAAGCTTTCTACAGCTGAATGAAGATAAGACTGAGATCCTCACCTGTGCCCCAGACAAGCTGGTTCCCAAAGTCAGAGACTCTCTTGGTCAGCTTGCTTCTTACACCAAATCTTCCGTCAGGAATCTTGGCGTGACCTTTGACCCAGCTCTCACCCTGGATTCTCATGTCAGTTCTCTTGTTGGCTCTTCCTTCTTCCATCTCAGGAACGTTGCTAAGCTGAGTCCCATTCTGTCCCGCTCTGAACTTGAGACAGTTCTCCACACCTTCATCTCCTCACGCTTAGACTACTGTAACTCTCTTTTCACGTGTCTGAGCAGAACCTCCCTGAACCGTCTACAGGTGGTTCAGAACGCCTGTGCTCGGCTTCTGACCAAGTCCTCCAAACACACCCACATCACCCCGCTTCTCCTCCAGCTTCACTGGCTGCCAGTCAACTTCAGGGTTCATTTCAAGATCCTGGTTCTGGTCTATAGGGCCTTACATGGACAAGCACCATCTTACATTGGTGATCTTCTTAGTCCCTACACCCCCAGCAGGTCCCTGAGGTCCACGGTTAGGGCTAGACCAAAGGTGACAGATCATCTGCTGCTGTGGCCCCCAGACTCTGGAACTCTCTCCCCCTGAGCCTGAGATCAGTGGACACAGTGGTCTCCTTTAAACTCACCTGTTCAGGCTTTGGTGGGACCTTCATCTCCTCCCTCTCCTTTTTCTGATCTTATTCCTCCTGTCCCAGGATCCATTCATTCTCATAGGAGGCACTACCCTGTGAGCGACTCCTGACACGGCTCGCTGTGAATGACTTTGTTTGCCTCTGCTTGATAAGATGTTTGATGTTTTTGTACACCTGTTTTAGACCACGTACGCTTAACAGGATGCTTGGAACTAACGCGCTGTATGCGGCCATTTCTTGGCTCCTGATTACGAGTTTTACCCCGCTAAATGGACTCTGCACACAGACAACTCAGCCTCTCCCCACTTACCCAAGAAGGCTTGTCTACTCGTGGGGAGACCTGCTGGTGCTAAATCGAGCACACCCGGGGACTGCTCAGTCCGACCTCCCTTCAAGGAATACTATACCACTGGAGTTACTTCGGGGGAGATGACGGCGGCGCACATGCAGGAAAAGAGGATCAAGAGGAGGCATACGGAATCGAATGAGAAGAAGAGGTAGTTGGTAGCTACTTGTTTGGGCTGGGGGAGGTTGTTGCTCCCCCAGCTAAAGATTTTGTTTCTAAT
The DNA here is from genome assembly GCF_043380555.1 of Nothobranchius furzeri. NCBI lineage: Eukaryota > Metazoa > Chordata > Actinopteri > Cyprinodontiformes > Nothobranchiidae > Nothobranchius > Nothobranchius furzeri. Next base: position 101,261,493 of record NC_091742.1, on the reverse strand, counting down.
AGAATTAATTTTACTTGTAAAAAATCCCATGAAGTCATTGCTGCTGAGGGCTAAGGGAATAGATGGCTCAGAGCTATGATTCTGTGTAAGTTTAGCAACTGTACTGAAAAGAAATTTAGGATTATGCTTATTCTCCTCAATTAACGCTGAGAAATAAGCAGTTCTAGTTTGTTGAAGCTTATTTTTATAAAGCACAAGACTATTTTTCCAGGATAGGTAGGCCTCCTCATGGTGCGTAGAGCGCCATGTTCTCTCCAATTTCCTAGAGTTTTGTTTTAAGGCTCGTAAATGAGAGTTAAACCAGGGAGCCAACTTCCTGTCCCTAATTACCTTCTTTTTTAAAGGGACAACATCATCTAATGCCACACGTAAAGAGGAAGTAACATTATGAACTAAGGCATCAATTTGTGAGGGGCTAGAACTGAAAATATTGCCCTCTGCTACGTTCCTCTGACATGCTGAGGACAGTAAAGATGGAACAGTTGATTTAAAAGATGCAACTGCGTTGTCAGATAGAGACCGACTATAGTGAAATTTACTTTCATGTCTCGAGAACTCAGTTATAAAAAACTCAAAGGTTATCAGAAAGTGGTCCGAGAGGACTGGATTATGTGGAAAGATTGTTATTTCCTCACACTCAATGCCATAAGTCAGCACAAGGTCTAATGTATGATGGCAGGAGTGGGTGGAGCTATGTATTCTTTGAGTAACACCAATTGAGTCTAAGATATTACTAAAGGCTACATTGAGGCTATCATTTTCAATGTCCACATGAATGTTGAAATCCCCCACTTCAATGACCTTATCAGTATTTAGCACCAAATCAGATAAAAAATCAGAGATCTGATCCAAAAACTCAGAGTAAGGGCCTGGTGGACGATATAAAACTACAAACAAGAGTGGTTTCACAGTTTTACAATCTGGATTAGGAAAACTAAGAATAAGATGTTCAAACGAACTGTAACTATTAATCTGTAAGGGACTGATTAATAAGTCCGAATGAAAAATGGTTGCTACTCCTCCTCCTCGCCCTGTACTTCGAGCAATATGATGATTTAAATAATTTGAAGGAGTCGAATCGTCTAAGCTAACATAAGGCATTAGACACAAGTCTCCAAAGCAGCCGGCTTCGGATTAAACATTGATGAATGAGAAATATTTGCTTTCCATGAACAATTTGAAAACTCTGTCCGTGATGTGGCGTGGTAACTGTTTTATGGTTTATGGTATTTCATGATTACGGGGAGACATCACTGTATTTGCAAGGGTTAGGGTTAGGAAATAGAAAGTTTATCAAGTACGTACATACCCATCTTATTCACTCCAGATCTCAGACAGACTCTACTTAAATGAACTTAGACTCGGTGGTATGAATTCTAACTTTATTTGGAAAAATAAAAGCTGGTATATTAGCAAAGCTGATGTGGAAAATGTTTGATTTCACTTGGAAAACATTTTGTACACGGGTGTAAATTCTTCAGGGTTGAGCCTCACAGATGGAGAGGGACCTGGTCTGTTTTACAGATGTTTCTGTAGGAAACATCTAACCTTCGAGAACAAGGTCCTCATGTTTTCCTGTTATTTTGTTTTGTGTTTGTTGTCGTCGTTTGGTGGAAGCTGATTCAACACGTTCAGACGCTGACTGATTGGCCCGTCAGCTCTATAATAACACTGATCTAGAACAACAACATGGGTCTGACACTTGCCCGACTCCACCCCCTTCTGCGTGCTGCAGCCAGGTGTACTTGTGAAGATCTACGTCTTTGATCCAACAGGAAACAGGAAGTGGAAAGCAGCTGTCTCACATGACCAACCTGCAGAAGTCAGAGGTACCTACCACGCTGTTTACATCACTCTGGATGATCGGACCATCTCGGACGTAGATGTTTAATTCATGATCATCCAGATACCTGCGCAGGTAGTCAAGGGAACAGGAGCAGGCCCAGGGATTGGCTGAGAGGTACAGGTATGGCACTTCCTCTTTCTGGCTGAACCAATCATCAGGCATCTCTTTGATCTGAGAAAGAAGAAGAAAAACCTTTAGGCCCCCTACTGGCACTCAGCAGTAGTGCAGCTCACCTTGTTGCTCTCCAGGTAGAGCGTTTCGATGGCTGTCAGAGGGTGCAGCATGAGGTCAGGCAGGACTGAGATGTGATTGGCTGATAGGTCCAGGATCTAAGGGATGGACAGGTGATCTGTTATCAGTTTGTTTAGATCTGGGACAGGTTCATCATCTCAGGTAGGGAACAGACACAGTTTCTCTTCAGGAGTAGATGTTCTGCTCATGTTCTGACCTCCAGCTTACTGAGCCCAGAGAAGGTGTGGTCCTTCAGGGAAGAGATGGAGTTATTTTCTAGGTAAAGTTCAGTCAGAGCAGGACATGCTGTGAAGGATCCATCAGAGAGGAACGTCAGAAGGTTTGATCCCAACCGGAGAACGCTGAGGTTCGGCAGGACCACAGCAGGACTTTGGGTCACCTCAGGAACCTGGAGAACAAAGCATGGATTCATCTGAGTGATGCTGCAGCCCGACACAATTGGCCTGCTCACAAAATCATCACCTTGTTGGCTGAGAGGTCGATCTCATAAAGCCCTGAATAGATCTGGAAGGAGGTCCAGGACAGGGTGGAGAACAGGTTGTTTGGAAACAACAGAACCTAAAGGTAGAAAGAACATTTATAGAACTCGATGTCTATGGTTTCCAAACAGGAAGTGCATGTCCATCACAACTTCCTGTTTCCTGCTCAGAAGAACCAGCAGGGCTCTTATCTCGTGGTGGGTTGAGCTGCTGCTGGGTTCAGATAACAACGCCATTTCCTTCAGAGCAGCGCTGGAGCCCACCCAGTTAAAGATGGCCGCCACAGCTGGTTAACATCATCCCTAACCAGTGAAACATCTGATCATGTGACTCCACCTGGTGAAGGTCAAAGGCATTGGGTCCACACTGGGATGACCCGAATGTGGACTTGAACCCACAACCTCCCGGTCTCAGGGTGGACACTCCCACTAGGATGTGTGTAGATGCTGGTTCACCAGGAGGCTGTTCTTCCATGTAGGAGAACCCCGTTTCACTGACCCCCCAGGGCGCTTTACCACACAATCCTTCATTCACACACTGCTGGTGAGGAGGCAGCAGACAGAAGCCTCTGACCACCACCAGCAGCTGGGGGGGGGGGGGGGGCATGTCTTGCCCAAGGGCAACACGACTGCGGCAGACTGAGCAGGACTCAAACCTCCAACCCACTTGTTATGGCACTCCATCGCCCCGTAATAAGTTAAACACCTGAGCCCCCCCCCCCCCCACACACACACACACACACTACTGTTTATCTAAATGATTTCATGAAAACTGTGTAAAAAATTATTTTATTTTGACTAAAAGTTAATTTGTAACGAGTTTTATTCCTCAGGTCATTTTACAGCCCTCCTAAACATGGCGCCCCCCCCCCCCCCCCCCTCAGGTGGGATCGCATGAAGTCATCGTGCAGCTCCATCAGAGGGTCATAGAGCTGGGCTCTGATTGGTCAGTTGTTAGCGAGTGACAGAGTTTTAAATTGAGTTACCATGTAAAGCTGTAACTCTTCTGTTAACGATCAGAAGAACGGAGACCTGGAACCCCAGACTGACTCATCCTAGACGCTCTGCTTCACTTGTTTGGAACCGTTTTGTTGCCGTACCTGGATCTCATGGTCCAGCCCTGCTGGGAGGTCCCTGAACCCCGCTCCAGTGCAGTTCTCCCTCAGCCGGTGGTCTTTATCCCTGTCGCTGTGGCAACCAGCCACTGACGTAACCACGGCAACGTATGCTAGCAGGAGGAGGAAGAGCTGCATGCTGACCCTCCGAGGCAGCAGGTCCAAGTGAGTCTGAGCAGAACCAGCATCTGTTACTGCTCCAACAGCAAGTCCTGCTGCTCTTCCTGCGTCGTCACAGACGTTATCTGAAGCTCCAAACTTCCTGCTGTCTCAAACGCTCCCGAATGTCTTCACTTTAACTTTTTCTTTTATTCTGGTGGAAACACAGGGGCGTGTCTGTAATTCTGTTAGAGGTGACCAGCTACCACACACAATGTAAACAAGGGTGGCACATGTAAATGATGTATTGCTAAGATTAGAAGCATCCTTTCCAGGAGTGATGCTGAAAAACTAGTTCATGCATTTATTACATCAAGACTGGATTACTGTAATCCATTACTCTCAGGAAGTCCACAGAATGTAGTTAAAAGTCTTCAGCTTGTCCAAAATGCTGCAGCTAGAGTTCTGATGAGAATTAAAAAGAGAGATCATATCTCTCCTGTCTTAGCTTCCCTACATTGGCTACCTGTTAAATTCAGAATAGATTTTAAGATCCTTCTTCTCACATATAAAGCTCTTAATAATCAAGCTCCATCATACATCAGTGATCTGATTGTTCCATACGTTCCTAACCGAGCACTTCGCTCTCAGACTGCAGGTTTACTGGTGGTTCCCAGAATATCTAAAATTAGGATGGGAGGCAGATCTTTTAGTTATCAGGCTCCTCTCCTGTGGAACCAGCTCCCAGCTTTAGTCCGTGAGGCAGACACCTTGTCTACTTTTAAGAATAGGCTTAAAACATTTTTATTTGATAGGGCCTATGGTTAAAATCTGATGTTAGCCTAGATCTGGACAAGTGGGGGAGTAGAGGGAGGTGGAGTGTACAGTCGGTAAAGACGACTCTCCCTTGCCCTGCCTCCAACATGCCTCCATCTAAATAGGATAGATTATCCAGAGTTATCTCTGTAGTTATGCTGCTATAGGCTTAGACTGCTGGAGGACACACTGACCACTTTTCACACTCTACTGCTTTCTTCTACAGTCTGCTCTTTAACTGTATTATTTCCTGCTATTTCAGCTGTTAACTTTATTTTCTCTCTAAGTGTTTTTCTCCCCAGAAGAAGCTACAACGATGTTCTGCTGAGCTGTGGTGGCCTCATGGAGGGGGCCATCGACTAGCACACTGCTGCTAACCACTTAAACATTCTCCCTCTCCTGATTATAACTTTTTGCTTTCCTTGACGTTGGATGTGCTACTACTAGTTTACCTGTTTAATTATAGATCCACTAGGATAAATACAATAAAGTTTATCTCTCACCAAATAGAATATTTACTAAGACATCACAATGTAGTGTCTCTGTGTGTGTGTGTGTGTGTGTGTGTGTGTATATATGTGTGTGTGTGTGTGTGTGTGTGTGTGTGTGTGTGTGTGTGTGTGTGTGTGTGTGTGTGTGTGCTCTGTCTTCTCCATCCCCAGTGAGTCGTGGAGGATGGCTGCTTATACTGAGCCAGGATTCTCTGGAGGTTTCTTCCTGTTAAAAGGGAGTTTTCCTCTCCACTGTCGCTGCATGCTTGCTTAGTATTGTGTGAGGACACATCATGTAGCTGCACCCAAAATGTAGAATTTGAGAGAAAAAAACATTGTTGAAGAGAAAACTGGTTTAATTAAATGGTGCCAGCCCTCCCCAACCAGCTCCTAGTTCATAAATGAAATCTTTTACTTTTCTTTAGTATTTGACATTTTGGTTGTTATAATTTTTATTAGCTGCCTGTAAAATTAATCATAATAAATTTATTTACAAAATAAAGAATGCTGAGAAATTTTGTTCATCCAACGAGTTTGTCTTAAATATGATCACAGGTGGACAAACCCTGCTGAAAAAACAGCATAGACCAGCTTAGGTTGTGTTTTAGTGCTGGTGGACCAGTCCAGGGTGGGATTCTGGACCAGGACGGATAGCATACTGGTCCAGAATCCAATTACCAGCATCCCAAACACAACACACAGCACAGAAGTTCCACTTTGGCTAAGCTTTAGTGGAGGAAAAGGCTAGCGAGCTTTATTGTTCTGCGAACAAAAAGGAAAAATAAAGGAGGAGGCTGTATGTTATGCAGACGACTCTTTTTCAAAACCTTGTTGCCCTCAAATCCACCGCAGCAGCTTTTTCAAATTACTGCTCCAAAAACTGAGCAGAGGAGGAGAAACATGGATAACTCATCATCAATGCTTGTTTGGCAGAAGACACGTACATTTTAAATCTACATCAGAGATGAAGGTCTTGTACCCAGCTGGTCAGGCTGCTGCATGCATCACATGGGGCAGCAGCAGCTCAACAGGTTGAGCGGGTTGTCCAGAAATCGGAAGGTTGCAGGTTCGATCCCGGCTCTGGACAGAGAATTCTGCTGTTGTGTCCTTGGGCAAGACAGTTAACCCACCTTGCCTGCTGGAGGTGGTCGGAGGGACCGGTGGCGCCAGTGCTCGGCAGCCTCGCCTCTGTCAGTGCGCCCCAGGGCAGCTGTGGCTACATGGTAGCTCATCACCATCAGTGTATGAATGTGTGTGTGAATGGATGAATGATACACTGTAGTGTAAAGCACTTTGGAGTCCTTACTCTGAGAGGCGCTGTACAAGTGCGGGGCATGATTTTATTTCCTGGTGAATCTACAGGTGAATTTGGTTTATGCCAGTAAATTCAACTTAAAAGGTGAAATGAATAAATGAGCCTCTCCATGCAAAGCCAGATCTTTCAAGACGTTGTTATAATTGTGATTACGGCTTACAGCTTAAGGAAACCCCACATTCAAAATACCAGACAAGTAGAAAAAAAGCATCAAATCAACAGAACGAGGATTTTGAACAGAGAAATGACAGACCTGCATTTGTACTCAGTACTTGGTTTAAGCCAGTTTCTAAGAAAACTGGTCTCACTGTTCACCGCCAAATCTCCAAACACCACACTGGGATGCACAAAACAATAGTTCCCGCTCCAAGTTCTACTCCGACACAATCCAGTCCAGTTCTAACCCCGCACCTCATTCTCCATGTTCAGCAAACTATCCCTGATAGGTAATTTGATTTTATCCCATATTACCTTAAAGGACGACACACCCTTTGATAGAGAAAGAGAGAGTAAATTGATTATTTGTAATGTCCATGTGTGTGGCTCAACCAGCCCCCACTCTGCTCCAACCTCAAAGCTTTCTCCTCACCTGCTCTGTATACCTGCATTCTCCAATTATCTGTTAGGTAATATTTAACCTCCATAACCCTGGAACCTGAAATAAACACACATGACAACACGGAAGACATTTTACCCTGAGTCTCCAAAACATGGAGAGTTAACGCAGAGAAACCTCCTCCGAGGCTTCCCCACGTCACTCCCCTGTGCTCCCAGTTTGTCAGGGGCTTTATTCACAAATGGATGGGGGAGAAGGCTGGCCTTCTCAAGTTACAGAGGTACAGAGGTTTCTCAATCAACATCCTTGCTCAACCTTTTCATGAACAGCCAACACAGAGATTCATGATGTGTAATGGGCATCTTTTAGGCCTCAAAAAGGTACATTTATAAAAATACCCAACAATCCCGAAACACAGAAGAGGTTTCTTTTTTACCTTGCTGCTGACAGTTTCGTCCACGGCTGCGAACTTCCTCAGAGCTGATGCTGATGGTGGCATCACTTCCTACTCCGTTTAAGGGCAACATGTCAACCACATGCCATCACACAAATTTCCATTCAAAACTGGCATCAGTTCATAGTCAGCTCGCTTCCTCTCTGTCTACTGGATCCACCACCTTATTGCTTCTCTACCTTCACCCCATCTGATTTAACCAAGCTCCTCACATCCATGAAATTCACCACCCCATCCCCTCCTCTCATCAAAACCTGTCTTCCCTCTCATTTCCAGTATCATAAACACCTCCCTCACCACTGGATCTGTCCTACCTTTGCTTAAACTCGACTCCATTACCCCCATTCTAAAAAAAACCCGGTCTGAACCCAGACTCTAAGGATAGTTTCAGACCCATCTCCAACCTCCCACTACTCTCAGAGATCCTGGATTGCTCAGTCACCACTCAACTCCAGCAATACCTATGTGGCAGTGTGAGCGTCCCGTCACAGTGTCCCGATTGATCATTCGCCCTGGCTACTTGGCCAAGGGGACATCCCTTTGGCTGACTGGTTAGCGCGCGCGACGCTCACCCCGAAGTCTGGGGACTGAATCCCGCCCGGGCCCTCGTTTCTCCACCTTGCCACACCAACAATCCTGCCAACTCTTTGAAACTTTCCAACCTGATTTCCGCGCTCATAACAGCACTAAAACTGCTTTACTGAAAGTAACCAACAACCTCTTGATTGCTTCAGACTCTGGTACCCTCACCATTCTCCTCCTCCTTGACCTCAGCTCAGCTTTCAATACCATTGATCACTCCATCCTCCTTAACCGTCATCAATCATCTATTGGTATTACAGGCTCAGCACTCGACTGGTTCACTTCTTACCTCTCCGACCGCCACGACTATGTCTCTGTCAACAACTGCACCTCACACACTGCCCCTGTCACCCATGGTGTTCCCCAGGGCTCTGTGCTGGGCCCCTCCTCTTTATCATTTACATGCCCCCCCCCCCCCCCCGTCACATCTTACACATAACATGGTCTTCATTTTCATTGCTATGCTGACGACACACAACTCTACATCTCCAGCAAATCAATCACCCCAGCCATTCTTTTCACGATCTCAGGATGCTTCTCTGACATAAAACATTGGATGGACACCAACTTCCTCAAATTGAACTGCTCCAAAACAGACCTCATCACTAGTCCCAAATCTCTCCTGCCCTCTGTTCAAAATATTTCCCTCAAATTGATGGTCTCGCAGTGACTCCCTCCTCTACAGTCCGTAATCTCGGCGTCATCTTTGACTCCTCCCTTTCCTTTAAGTCTCACATCAACAATATCACCAGGGTATCGTTCTTCCATTTTCGCAACATTGCCCGTCTCTGTCCATCCCTCACTGACTCCACTGCCCAAACACTCATCTTTGCCTTCATAACCTCTAGACTGGACTACTGTAACAGCAAACTTTATGGACTTCCTTCCTCAGCTCTACAAAAACTGCAATACATCCAAAACTCAGCAACACGTTTACTCACCCACACCCACTCCAGGGACCACATAACTCCGGTACTCAACCACCTCCACTGGCTGCCTGTTCCATACCGGATCCATTACAAATTGCTCCTCACTCAATAACCTTGCGCCATCCTATCTGACGGAACATCTCCATCGCCATTCTCCTATCTGGCACCTTCGTTCTGACTCACACCTTCTTTCTCCTTTCAAAACAGTACACCGCACCATGGGGAATGGAGCCTTTGCAGCCGCTGCCCCTACACTTTGGAACGCCCACCCACTAAACATGCCGTCTCTCACTCTTCTTTGAAATCACTGCTTAAAACCCACTTCTTCAAATTGGCCGTCCCCTAATACTGACCCAGCATGCCCCCAGTTTTGTTCATTATTTTACATTTTGTTTCATTATGAGCTTATTGCCATTTTGTGAAGCGTCTTTGAGCGCTATATAATTCTGATGTATTATTATTATTAGTTAAAGGTCTTGATCTGTGTGGACAGCCATGTCTGTTTAAAATTTTCTTGACTAAATCTATGTGCACAGAGCACACAGGCCAAAGGCTTCCGTCCTGTGTAGACTCATGTTTTACTCATGATTTTAATTCATTTGCACTGGTCTTACTCTGGGGAAACGAGCTCTGGTGTGCCTGTTTGAGTACAGTGATCTCAACTGGAGGACAAAGTATCTTCAGATGGCAGGATTCAGCCTTGTTTCCTGATATGTGGACATATCTCCTCTGATTGGCAAACAGCAATACAACTCTACCACTGTTTGCTCTGCAACGTTGTTTTTTTTTTATGATGTCCATAAATACACAAGTCTGAAGGAGTTTTGCTGTGTGGTGGAGTTGCTAATGCCAATGGTTAGCTTCTACTAGCCGAGACGTTCTCTGCTGTTTCTTGGACGCTAAACCAACAACAGTTGCGAGCCAAGATGGATGACGTGAATGTCAACAGTGGCTGTTTCTCCATACCAAAGGATGCTAGTACGTTCTTGTGTGCTTAACAAGTAGAAATGTCCCGATACATCTTTTGCACTTCCGATGCGATACCGATATTGCAGCCTTCAGTGCTGACCGATACCGATATCAATCTGACATATCAGCATAAATCATACATACATGTACCTTTTTCATAGTGTGGAACGTATGAAAGGCTTGATCAAGTGATATTACTCAAAACAGAAAACAAAAGCCAGCAACAGTAAGTGTAAAAATCTGACCAATGTTTTATTAACCTTTGGCAGCATAAACGTGAACAGCTGAGGTTGGGGACAATTGCACGATGAGGTTGGATGTCTTAGTCTCCCTCGATTCTGTTCCACCACGGGAAACTCGTGCATGACAAGTGTTGCACTGAGCCAAACTGTCTTTTCTGGACTTTAATGAAAAATTCTGCCACATGGTCGACATTGTTCCGTTCTACTTTGTAAGCACACACTGTTCTGATCACGTGATCCGGGCGCTGATGGATAGAAACGCTGGAATGGAATTGAAAGCGGAATGTACCGCTACTATCGGACATTTTTGATGCAGTCCGATAATAATCCGATACGGTGTTTTTGGGCCGATATCAATATCGGAACGGGACATCCCTATTGACAAGTATGATTTTGACTAGTACAGCAGAAAGTCTGTACTACCAAGTATGGGAGGATGAGGCCAGTACTTGGAACAGAACAGTACCACGTTGCTACGATTTAAAAAATGACCTGACATAAAAATAAATAAATGTCCCAAAAATAACAATGAATACATATTATTTGTACAAGATTTGGTCCCCTTTTGATCAAAATTCACAAAACACCTGCATTTCCTGCAGTTAACAACAAACAAAAAAACAAAACACAAAAAAAGCTTGGCTCCTTGAAGAGCCTGGTGTGGTGGAGAACCTGGCACCGTGAGCTCTTTATCGCTGCTTGTCTCAAGTGGCCCATGGTCACATTTGCCACAGATCCATTCATGCTTCCCTGTGACAGGATGAAGCACTCCCACCCACATGTTTACATTTGGGGTTACGTGAGTACAAGTGGTCACAATCAAAAGGGGCTGTCAGTCTGTCACCTGGTGACCCAGAGGAGGGCTGGGTAGCTGTAGTTTTAGTTGACCGCTACAGTCACACTACAGTTCAGTTAGTTTGACTTTGTTTACATAATCATGTTTTGTTTAGGATTTGACCCAAGTCAAGTTGTTCCTGTAAACAGTAAATGGCTGTAATGAATGAGCGACAGAGGCACAGGAGTTAAGGGCTCGCCCCGTAATTGGTAGGTTGTAGGTTCGGGCCCCACTCAGTCTGTCGCTGTCGTTGGGCAGGACACTTAACCCCCTTTGCCTGCTGGTGGTGCTCGGAGGGACCGGTGGCACCTGTGTGCGGCAGACTCGCCTCTGTCGGTGTGCCCCAGGGCAGCTGTGGCTACAATGTAGCTCATCACCACTAGGGTGTGAATGTGTGTGTGAATAGGTGAATTACTGATAGTGTTGTAAAGGGCCTTGGGGGGGTTCCAGGACTCTAGAAGGCATAATATCAAATACAGGCCATTTACGATTCAAATGGAGAAACGCATATCACCTCTCTATCAGTTAATGAGAAGCTGACAGTGCGTCCAACAAAGCTAGAGACCTCGTTAGCGTCTGTGCAAGGGTTGTGTCCTGTGTGGACTCTTGTGACTGACCAAGTTTTTGTCCACAGAATTCACAAGCAAAAGGATTCTGTCCTGTGAGGACTCTTATGTGATTTTTTAATGTTGTCCTTTGGCTAAATTTTTGTCCACAGAGTTCACAGGAAAAGACTTGTGTCGAATGTGGACTTTCATATGACTGTTTAAATGTGTTCTTTGGTTAAATCTTTGTCCACAGAGCTGACAGGAAAAAGGCTTCTCTCCGGTGTGGACTCTTATGTGATTGTTTAAATTTGACTTATGACTAAATCTTTGTCCACAGAGCTCACAGACAAAAGGCTTCTGTCCTGTGTGGACTCTCATGTGACTGTTTAAATGTGTCCATTGGTTAAATCTTTGTCCACAGAGCTGACAGGAAAAAGGTTTATGTCCGGTGTGGACTCTAATGTGACGGTTTAAACCTGTCTTATGACTAAATCTTTGTCCACAGAGCTCACAGGCAAAAGGCTTCTCTCCTGTGTGGACTCCTATATGTCTGGTTAAATCTGTCTTTTGACTAAATTTTTGTCCACAGTGCTCACAGGCAAAAGGCTTCTCTCCTGTGTGGACTCTTATATGTGTGTTTAAACCTGTCTTTTGACTAAATTTTTGTCCACAGAGATCACAGGCAAAAGGCTTCTCTCCTGTGTGGACTCTTACATGTCTGTTTAAATCTGTCTTTTGACTAAATTTTTGTCCACAGAGCTCACAGGCAAAAGGCTTCTCTCCTGTGTGGACTCGCATGTGCCTGTTTAAATGTTCCTTATGACTAAATCTTTGTCCACAGAGCTCACAGGCAAAAGGCTTCTCTCCTGTGTGGACTCGCATGTGCCTGCTTAAATGTTCCTTATTACTAAATCTTTGTCCACAGAGCTCACAGGCAAAAGGCTTCTCTCCTGTGTGGACTCTTACATGTCTGTTTAAATCTGTCTTTTGACTAAATCTTTGTCCACAGAGCTCACAGGCAAAAGGCTTCTCTCCTGTGTGGACTCGCATGTGCCTGCTTAAATGTTCCTTATGACTAAATCTTTGTCCACAGAGCTCACAGGCAAAAGGCTTCTCTCCTGTGTGGACTCGCATGTGCCTGCTTAAATGTTCCTTTTGACTAAATCTTTGTCCACAGAGCTCACAGGAAAAAGGCTTCTGTCCTTTGTGGATAATCACATGTTTGTTTAAACTTGATATTCCCCTAAATATTTTTCCACAGTTGTCACAACTAAATGAGTTTGGGTCTTTCTGGACTTTCCTGCCTGAGTCTAGATGCTGATTCACTCTAACACATTTCTTATTAACCAAGCTGCCCAAAGACCTTGTTGCTGAATGACCCAACACTCTCACATGTTTCTGGAGAGAACACTTGTGGAGAAACTGTTCACCACACTCAGGGCAGCTAAAGGACTTGTTAACAGTGTTGACATCCAACGCAGAAGACCTGCTCTCATTCCCATCTTTGTCTCCGTCTCCAGAGTCAGACAGCTCAGAGTCTATACTCGAATCATCATCCTCTTCATCATCTCCACTAACTTCAGTCTCTGAAGAATCAGATGTCTGTTCATGAGGGTTCAGATCAGGGTTCCTGCTAGTTCCTGCTCCTCCACCAGCTGAGCTGCTGGTTGGAACATCTCTGTCTTCTATCTGCTGCTGATGAAGCTGTGAGATCAGAGGTTTCTCTTCATCATCCTCACTCTTTATAGTAACTACAGTGACTGGAAACCTGGCAGCATCCGTCTCCTCCTTCAGATGGAGCTGCTCTCCCTCCAGACTGGTCCAGAGTTCCTCCTGTTCATCCTTTATGTGGAGGTGTTCTGGGTCCTGCTGGTCCTCACCAGGAGCTTCTTCTTTAACCAGCGCCAGCTGTTGAACATCTGTAGGAAACATGATGTGAATTACTGACTGCTGTAACTGTAGTGGTCACACATAACAGAACTGTTAATGAACTGACTCCTAAAACTCTGGACTGAGCTCTGGTTTCATGTGAGGGAAGAGTACACAAAGCTGAGAAACTGGCTGCCTTGTTGGATGATTATGGCTTCTCAGAATGCTGACCAGCATCACATTTACTCGCCTTTTTCCCAGGTGCATAATATCAACATAGGACTTCTACAGATAAAAATTACAAGGCACTTCATAAAGTACAGGTGGGCCGTTTCTATGGATACGCCTTCCTAAAACGGAATGGTTGGTGATATTAACGTCCTGTTTGTCGCACATTAGTATACGTGAGGGGGCAAACTTTTCACGATGGGTGGTGACCACGGTGGCCATTTTGAAGGTGGCCATCTTGGATCCAATTTTCATTTTTTCAATAGGAAGACGGTGATGTGGCACATCAGACTTATTGGGAATTTCACAAGAAACACAATGGTGTGCTTGGTTTTAATGTAACTTTGCTATTTCAGGTATACTGTATACTTCTACATCACTGTAGAATATTTTCTACAGTTAAAAAATGATTTTTAATCAGTATATGTCCAAACTGCCCTTACATTATCATGAGATCATGTAGGATGTTGCGTAGTTAATCTACATAACTAGAATTTAAGCTGTAGCTATTCAGCTTTGTTAAACCCTGAGAAAGATCAAACGAATTGGTAATGAAACTTATATCATGTATAGATATCCACGGATATTTATATAATGGATAGAAGTTCATACACCAACTGGCTTGGTCTATATTTAATCAAAAGATAAATATTTAACTTAAGAGATTTAAATTAACAGCAAAGGTTTATTTATTAATTCAGAAGATTTAAAGAGATCTTTGCTCGTTTAGTGACCAAATGCACCACTCTGTGTTTTATTTCAAAGAAGAGTCAGGTTTAAAAAGTTAAGAATTTATTACCAAAGACGACAATTTAAAGGACAATTCATAAATGACAATTTATAAAAGCGTTGGTATTAAAACTTGGTATTTGGATGTGTGAATGTAGGTCTCAGAAGGTTTTTATCTTAGCGAGAGAAAAACGCGTTCTGGGTGAAAGAGTTTGGTTTGCAGTTAAGCTAAATTATTTCTTAATAAAACAGGCATCCAGACGCAATCTTGTGTTCTACCTCACCGTTCAGACGACCCTCTGTTCAGATCCGGAGGTCAAGGGAGGATTTTGATCAGCCTCTGGGTACTCGGTCCGGTAGGGGAGACCAGTGGTACCGACTCTCTGGTCCTAGAGTTGCCGCAGGCACACAGGCGTGGACTTGGTTTGTGTCTGAGCAGATTCTTAAGGAATCTCGTAGCGTAAGCTTTGCTGCAGATGGCGTTTCCGTTGAAGCAATTCTATCGGCATGACAGAAAAGCTTTACTAGAGGTTTCGAACGGCCGACTCAATCCTCTTGACTCTCGTTGCCACGAAGAGAATTTGGTGAGCTCAAGAACTGAACTTGAACTGAGGAGTTAGGTTTTAAGAGACGGCCGGTAATCTTATTCTAACAAATCAGATTTGACATGTCAGAGGGTGGGACTTAACATACCTCGGAACACGCCTTCTCAGAGACAGAAAGCTCTGGGTTGTCATGTGACAAAGACATGTGAGTGCAGTTAACCTTAACCTGATTACTGTGTTCTGCATGGGGTGTATAAGTGCACATGATCTTCTTGTCACAGTTAAACATTACTGATTATCATAAATAATAATTATTATTAACCAAAGAATAATAATTCACTTCAGTAATTAAGTACATTTATAATGAACCTTGATGATTATTTATGAACATTGTAATAAACAGTGAAAAGAGTTTATTAAAAATGATTCTTTTAAATCTTGAAGTGTCCTTCGTCTTGCGGATGGAACAGCAGTCAGATAAAGGCAGTCAGATTAAAGGGGTGGTTGACCGACATTCAGTCTCCTGTGATGGATAATCTGTAGATAGAAGTGCAGCCAGGACAGCTTGACCCAGCTGAGGAAGTGTGACCTTTGGGTCACAAATGAGGCCATTCATGTCGCTACAAGGATCCTAACTTGTAATTAGTTTTAAATGTACTTTAAACATGTGCTGTGTTTAATGAACACTGTTTGTTTTCAAGAAGGCTTCATTTGGTTAGCCAGCAGAGTTTAACATGCTTTGACCTTTAGCCTGGTGCTGCACAATCAGTAGGCTTTGATCACTGGACCTCAGGGACCTGCTGGGGGTGTAGGGACTAAGAAGATCACCAATGTAAGATGGTGCTTGTCCATGTAAGGCCCTATAGACCAGAACCAGGATCTTGAAATGAACCCTGAAGGTGACTGGCAGCCAGTGAAGCTGGAGGAGAAGCGGGGTGATGTGGGTGTGTTTGGAGGACTTGGTCAGAAGCCGAGCACAGGCGTTCTGAACCACCTGTAGACGGTTCAGGGAGGTTCTGCTCAGACACGTGAAAAGAGAGTTACAGTAGTCTAAGCGTGAGGAGATGAAGGTGTGGAGAACTGTCTCAAGTTCAGAGCGGGACAGAATGGGACTCAGCTTAGCAACGTTCCTGAGATGGAAGAAGGAAGAGCCAACAAGAGAACTGACATGAGAATCCAGGGTGAGAGCTGGGTCAAAGGTCACACCAAGATTCCTGACGGAAGGTTTGGTGTGAGAAGCAAGCTGACCAAGAGAGTCTCTGACTTTGGGAACCAGCTTGTCTGGGGCACAGATGAGGATCTCAGTCTTATCTTCATTCAGCTGAAGAAAGCTCCCACCATCCAGGTTCTGATAGAGTCTAAGCAGGTGTGTAACAGCTGCAGCTTAGACATCTCATGGGGCTTAAAGGAGATGTACAGTTGGATGTCATCTGCATAAAGATGGTAAAAATGTTCCTAAACTCCTTCCTATGAATGAAATTCTGAACGTTCAAAGACCTGATCTAAGCAACGTGCGGCGGCCTCTCGTGCGCTCGTTCCTCCGCACTCGTCTGATGATAAAGCCCACCTGTGCGTACCCAGGTGCTCGTGTCCGTTCTCACTCATTTACACACAGGAACGCCCTCTGTTACCCATATTTGGTCATGCCACATCTCCAGCTCGTGAGGGGGTTCCCTGGTTCTACCCGGAAACAAAAGAGAGGACGTTGTTGTGAGATGGAGACCCTAAAGACCTAAACAAAGGTCAGAGGTCATCAACACTACGGGTCAGAGGAGAGGTTCCTGCCAGGATTAAATGAACGTTAATCTGATCAAGCGTAGAGTAACGGGTTCTCTTTTACATCTAAGGAGTCCTTCTGGATGGAGTCTGAGTGCAGCCAGTCTGGTTACCGTGGCAACGCCTGTGTGAGGGGGAGCAGAGGAGGTTCTCGTAGATGTAAAATAGAACATGGAATCAGATTGGTGCGGTTTATCTGTCGCTGCACAAAGGATCCCAGATCCCAGCGTGGCTCCAGAAGGATCTGCTGTTTCCTCCAGAGGAGCTCTGACAGGACCTTCATAATAACATAGAAACGTTCTTTCATCTCACGCCTCTGAGGCAGAAGCACGAGGGCTTCACAAGGACACAAATATACTATAATCTGTAATATTCATCCCTTAAAAACACCACATCTGTTCTACAGAGTCAGATTCCTGTCGGCTGTTCCAGCACCAGTCACGCCACTCAGATGTTTTCCCACCATATTAATTATTAAATGGTAAAATAATTAGTGGATGAGGAACATGTGTGGATGACTGAGACCTTCGGTGTTCACCGTTCCACCACTGGATGTTCCTACATGTGGTATGAAGGTTCCCACACACAGCCACGACATGGTGAACACCGCTCAGTGTGGACGGCTGGTACACGAGGACCAGGAACACGACTTCATCCATTTTATATTTGTATTTTTAGCCGTTGAAGGTTACCATGCTAGCTTACTGCCTGTGTGTGCACACACACAGGTACATATGTGAACTCACTAGGGGCTGCATGACTTAATTCTGTTTTAAAGTCGACAGTCACGTAATGAAAATCGAGTTGACTTCAACTAGTCGTTGATGACGTCACACACCTGAAACGGCTACTGACGATGGCTGACCAAGCGATATTCCCCCTACGCACGGGGGGGGGGGGGGGGGGGTCCGCTGCAGTTTTTGACAGTAAAAATTGCGTCCACATTTTCTAAGTTAAACATCTATTTTTCTGTCCTGCCTGTTTATTATCTTCCTGCATCTCCTCTCAGTCCTAAAGAGAAACTGCTACCTGGGTTCATATATATTCACCTCATGAGTTACCTTTGAACTGCAGTTCTAAAAGATCTACCGACCGCAAAAACAGCGGGGTGCTCGCCGGCCACATCGGTGAGGTGCGTCACTGAGGACAAAACAGGTGATGCGCCCCGCTCCACAGCAGCGAAACGCATCAGGCACAAATAAAAGAATAAAAGACAGAAAACATAAAAGGAAATGAGCCGACATGAACGATCGCGTGTTAAATTAGTTTTTGAGGTGGCGACACCTGATTGATAATGTTACTGTGGCCGTGCTCAGGACGCAGATGTCTGGAGCACGTCAACAATCAGAGCTTTGCATGCGCAAGCTGGTTAAGGTTAGGATGGGGGTGAGGGGAAGGTTAAATTGCAAGAGGGTAAAGGTCACAATTTGGTTAAATGTCCGTTTTACGGCAGGTGTCAGTACCGACGCGCAGGGGCTCGTCACCTGCTGTCTTTTCCGGGGACTCCATCTTGTCGGTCATTATCATGTGACAGCGACTAGTCAATGACAGGCATAAAACGTCACTGCAGAGCAGTGAAGTCGACTAGTCGACACAACCCCTACACACACAGGTACTGTTTTCTGAATATTATCCCTTAAGTGTTGGTGCTGCTGTAACAAGTGACTTTCCCCTCTGTGGGCTCAATAAAGTATTCTGTTCCATGCAAACATGCACTTTATTACACACACACACACACACACACACACACACACACACACACACACACACACACACACACACACACACACACACACACACACACACACACACACACACACACACACACACACACACACCCCAGTACCTGTGTCCATGCTGATGAAGCAGTCCCAGCTGATGGATGATCCTGAAGTGGTAGCAGGTTTTCTTTAGCCGTGTTTAGCTAACAGCTGCAATAGAAACAAAGCAGGAGAGCTGATTAAGATGCTGCTTCAGAACAACGCAGGAGATTAAAGATCCAACGCTTTGGTTCTGATCAGCTGAGGACACATCCAGTCTGGAAAAGAGGACCTTTGCTCACCAGAGCTCTTGTGGTTGACATGCAGATCACCGGTTGTGTGGGTAAGTAGACACGTTGCAAGTCGTGGGTTACTAAAACACCCGTAACCGGATGACTCGAGAGAATCAGAGTCGTTACGACATTAGATTTATTTGTTACCCGTGGTGGATGCTAGCGGGTGGAACACGGTGTCTCCACGGAAAGGCATCTAGCGTGATGGCTATAATGAATCTTTGAGTTAGTGCCCGTCAGAAACCTGAGTGACTAACGCTCATACCTATGACCCACGTTCTGTTCACAAATAAAACCTTTGCCCTGTATCTTTGTACTCCTTCAGTCACGGTGAACACAAGTTCATATTTTCGGACATTTTCTGTGATGCGTTCTACAATCTGTTCCAGGTCTGCGGCTAAATATCTTTTCACTATATTGACGAGGCAATGGTGGTGCTGTTGACGAATTTACAGGAAGTGGTGTCCTGACCAATCACAGTCTCAATTCGAATAGTGTTTAAAAAGTCGGACATGTCTTGGTCTCCCTCTGCAAGCCTGTCGGAAAGCTTTGCGCCGATGCAAAATGGCATTGCGTGTTTCCGTGCAAACGCAGAAGTGTAGATCCGGCTTCTCCACCCAGAGTTTGTTCTTTCAAAGTCTGATTAAATCTGCTGTTTAGCGAGCTTCCCGACTTTACATCGCTCTCAAGCCCTGTTCACAAGACACACCGTGTCGGTGTTACGTCCATATGAGTCCCCCGTCGAGATCTGTTTTGAGCTTTTTGAGCCGTCTCACGACCAAATCAGCCTCTGATAGTCTGCAAGCATGCTTGAAAACCTACGACTCCTGTCTGCAACCGACCAATGAAAACACACTTTTGGGATGCCGCAGCAGCAAGACTCCGCCTCTCTGAGCTTCAGTTGTTTAAAATGCAGATTATAAACTACACACCAGTTTTATTATTGTTAACAGCCCAAGTTAAACCGGACTTATACTAAAATTATTAAACTGCATTTGTAGACCATCAGATAAATTGTGAAAACTGTGATTCTGTGATCTGTGAGAGGAGATGAGCTCACAACATAAAAAATAAAACACAACAACATGAGATCCCTTTGCTGTTGGTGGAAATCTCACATAGTCCACAGATAAGGATGGTTCAGTAGCGTTTTGCTGCAGAGGGACAGAGGAAGCGGCGCCCTGTGACAGTGTGATGAGCTCACGGAGCGCAGCTGTGGACCAAAACGAGATCAAGTCCCCATAGACCAGGGCTATTCATTTCCAGGCCTCAAGGTCCGGTATCCAGCATGTTTTCATTTTAACCTGCTTCAACACACCGGATTTCAATCAGCAAGTGATTAACGGACTTCTGCGGAGCCTGATGAGCTGCTGCACAGGTGATGCAACCACTCAGTCTAGTGTGTTGGACCAGAGAAACCACTGAAGCGTGCTGGATACCGGCCCAGGAGGCCTGGACTTGAACAGCCCTGGCATAGACATTTCAGACTCCAGCACAGCAGAGCCTTCTCCATCAAGCCACAGTGGGTTTTCCTTCACATGCTCATCCATTTCTGAAGTCCAGGTTGAACTTGTTAGGCTGGACACAAATAAATCTGCTGACCTTGACGGTCTTGATTCCATGTTCTTAATGCTGCTGCCCACATTACTGCCCCTCCGGTCACAAGACTCTTTAACATGTCTAGGGCTGCAACTAACGATTATTTTCATAATCAATTAATCTGTCGATTATTTTTTCGATTAATCAGTTTGTTATTGTTTAGCTATTTAACCTATACAAGTGATGAATGCATTTCAGTTAAGAAAAAGAAAAACATAAGAGAATTGTGCAGTTGACTGCAATCTATTTTATTGCACATGAACACAGTCAGTGGTGTAAAATGAGCTAAACAGTGCAAAATATCAGTCCAGAATAATTTTTTGGCATCAAAATATAAGAGGTAAATTCCATAAAAAAATAATGTAGAATGTAGAATAGAGTTTGTAAGTGGTATGCATTGCTGGGGGGTGAGTGTCTTGTTCCCCATGTAGTTGTCCATCGTTGCTTGTTTTTTTCTGCATAAGAAACACAAATAGACTGAAATAAGTACACATATAAAATAAAGCAGCACACACACTACAACACTAAATCAATATTATATTATTTGAATTAATTAACAATATACAGTGATCATTTATTTTGACAAAAATGTGTTGTGAGGCGTTTTACAGTGTTAGATAGTAAAACAGCCTTTTAATAGTAAAAAAATGACTTTTTCTGAATTTCTCCTGTATTTAAAAATTGAAAGCGTACAACTATCTTGCGTTATATTCACCTGGACACAGCTCGTCTGTATATTTTTCTCCGCGGAGTTGTCCATTTTTGAATGAGGAACATAGTTATGGGTTTGTGCCGTTTTTCTCTTAACGAGAACATTCTTATAAACAGACGTGCTAAATTTGGCAAGCGCATGACACACAACACGGAGGAGATTCACGATTGCATCTAGTCAATCAGAAGTAGAACACCGCAGACTGACACGGCAAAAAAACATGTTTAACATCCACTATAACAAACTCAGCTAAAACACTAAGTCCAGCTTGTTTATTTTCTGTTACTTACCGGACTTTCCTCTGCTGCATCAGCCCCCACATGTTTTCGTCTCAAATGTTCACTTAGGGACGTCGTGCTTCCGTGCCATGCTAGATGGTTTTTGCATATTTTGCAGGTCACCCGTCTTTTCATGGCATCTAGTGAAGTGCTCCCATACTCGTGAGGTTTTTGTCCGGGGTTTCTCTTCAGTTTTGTCGCTTCTATTTTTCTTCCGTATTTCTTGTTGATCCGCCATCTCTCACAGCAAGATGAGCGTCAGTAACGTGTTACGTCATGAAAACCGAGGGCACTTATTGGCTCATTTCTTCTTCTACGGCTCCACTGGTAGATCAGTGGCTCATTACTGCCACACACTGGCGGCAAATTTAACAGATTGTAACCGATATCAGATTGTGGTAAAAATAGACTTTATGCGGTAAAATATGATTATTAAACAACTAATCGATGACTAAAAAAGTTGTTAACTATTTTAATAATCAATTAAATCGATTAGTTGTTTCAGCTCTAAACATGTCCCTACAACGGTGCAAGTTCCCCTCCGACTGGAAATTTGCCAGAATTTTCCCCTTTTTAAGGGTGGTTAGGGTTCTGCAGCTGACCCAAACTGCTATCGCACCATTTCCGTCCTACCATGTCTTGCTAAGGTTCTTGAGAAGCTTGTTCAGATCTTTTGTACGTTCTTGCTGTGTTTGTCTTCAAATTCCATTGTTGGTTCTTTTATAAACACAGGAAATGTTTCTCTTTACCTTGCTAACAGTTTTGTTTATGGCTGCAAACATCCTCAGAGCTGACGCTTATGGTGGCGTCACTTCCTTCTCCGTTTACCTGCGGACAGCAGAGGACGTTGTCGCCCTCTGCTGCCCGCTCTCCCCTCTCTGATGATGCAGTCCCATGCGTGATCCAGCGTGTAAACTACATCGTCCCTGTTCATGGTCCCACATCCACGTCTCCTTATCTCTATAGCTTCCTTGATCCATCTTTTGTATTTCTGTTGTTCGGTGTTTATGATCCTTGTGTTGTCCCAGTCCATTACATGGTTTTCTCTTGTGCAGTGATCTGTTACGGCTGACTTCTTTATTGTGCTTTCTGCTTCTTGTTTTGCTGCTCTTGTGTGTTTTCCACTTGTTTCTTTCTCACACTCCTTTCTGTGTTCTATTGTTCGTGTGTTGAGTTGGCGTCCGGTTTCTCGTATGTATGTTTTATTGCAGAGTTTGCATGGGATTTGGTAAACGACTCCACATTTAAGTCCAGCTGGTATCTTGTCTTTTGGGTGCACTAGTCTGTTTCTAACTGTTGTGTATGGTTTTGTTGGTGTGTTTATGTTTGTTTTTTCATTGTTGCTCTTATTTTTTCTGTTATGCCTCTGATGTATGGTAGGGTTATCACTGGTTCTGGTTCTTGTCTTTCTGGGTTTCTGGTTCTTTGCTTAGGTTGTTTTTTTCTTTCTGTTGTTGTTTGTCATTTTCCTTTGTTTATTGCCCATGTCGGGTATCCGCAGGTCTTTAAAGCGTGTTGTATGTGTTTGTCCTCTTGTTTACGGTCTCTCTCTTCTGTTACCATGTTTGCTCGGTGATATAATGTTCTGATTACTGACATTTTGTGTATGGTGGGGTGTTCTGATGTCCATAATAAATATTGGTCTGTGTGTGTTGGTTTCCTGTATGTGTTAATGTTTAGGGTCCCGTCGGTCTGTCTGGTTATGTTCATGTCCATAAATGCTATACTGCCTTCTGTTTCTGACTCATATGTAGGGATGGGTACCTTTGACATTTGAATCGATCCGGTACTTAACGGTACCAATTTTAGATACTTTTGAGTGTTTATTATTTTAATTCTCTTTAATAATTAAATATATTTTTTTCTCAATATATAACCATATTTGATAAATATCACGATAAATAACATACAACTGTTTGTATTTTAACATCGTCCTTGTAGTTTTATAAGCTGATAATTAAACTGAAGCAAACATCTTTACTGTGAACTAAATTTACTGTGTATCTTCATTCCTTTTGCCGTCTTTTTCATTTGATTTTTTCTACTGGGAAGTTAGAATTTCCGAGGAGAAAGCGAACGTACCATTAGCTGGTAACAACGGTGGCAATGGAAGCTAACATATCAAGCTAACGTTATCTTAAACAGTTTATTTAGCTTCTGGAGCAGATTAAAACGATGATGCTTCACACTTAGATCGTTGTCGCTGGTTTCATCTTCACCCAATCACCCGACGCATTTAGTAAAGTGAAGCCAAACTTTAGAGCGCGTTCGTGTTCTTCTAGTCGGGAATTCGGAGTTCCGAGGAGAAAACGAATGCACCATTAGCGGAATGGAAGCTAACAAATCAAGCTAACGTTATCTTAAACATTTTATTTAAGATGTCTCACTTAGATAGTTGTCGCTGGTTTCATCATTACCCAGTTACCCATCACATTTAGTGAAGTGGACCCAAGCTTTAGCGTGCGTTCTTTCTACCATAATGCTCTGTTTACAACTGGCTCGCAGGGACCGATGACATAACGCTCTTGCGCATGCGAAGCTGTCTAGGTAAGTTCTCGTTATGAAGGACGGGTACCGAAACGAGGCACCGTTTCAAATTACGTGAATCGGTGCTCAGTCGGTACCTTAAAAAGTACCGAATTCGGTACCCATCGCTACTCATAAGTGAACTTTATGCTGCCTGTGTCGTCAATGTAATTCAAGTGTTGTGTTAGTGTTTCTGTTTGTCCTTTTGGTATGATTTCCAGTATGTCATCCACGTAGCGTTTCCATCGTTTTATTCAGCAGTTTGGGGGGGCAGTGGCTATGGCTTTTTGTTCCAGGTCTTCCATGAAAAACTCACACAGGGTGGCTGATAACGCGTTACCCATGGCGAAGCCTTGCAGTTGTTTGTATATTGTGTTGTCGTATGTGAAGTAAGTGGAGTTAGCTACCAGTCCTATCAGTTGTGCTATGTCATCTGCTGTGAGGTTTGTCCTTTTGTGTAAAGTCTTGTCCTGTCTGATTCTGTTAACTACTATGTCTATGGTTTTTTGGGTTGGTGTTTTTGTGAACAGAGATGTGACGTCATGTGAGATGAGTATGTCGTTGTCTTCTATTGAGATCTCCTTTAGTTCTTTTGCCAGTTCTATGCTGTTTTTGCAGTGTTGGTCTGTGTTTCCTAATAACGGGCTGATGATTCTGCTGATATCTTTTGCCGTGTTGTATGTTGGTGTACCTATGCTATCAACTATTGGTCTAAGCGGTGTTTTGTTTGTGTATTTTTGGCGTTCCATATATTCTTACACCATGCGTACACCATTCTGTACACAGTTGGTCCCTCTCCCTAGTCTGTGGCTTCCAGTCTTCAACTCAGCTTAGCCTCCATAGAGCAGTTTTTTTAAGTAATCTCCACCTCTGTCGCAACACCACTAAGACCAAGTTCATGCTAGTCAGCCGAAAACCTGTTGCCTCAACTCCACCCACAATCACGCGTATGAACGGCACGGTTCTGGAGTATGTCAAAACGTGTAAACATCTAGGCATTTGGTTGGATTCATCTCTTTCGTTCGCCACACACATCAATAATCTTCGAGCAAAAGTCAAAGCCAGACTATCCGTTCAAGTCTGCAATAAAGCTTCTTTCACGCATGCCTCTAAATGCACCCTTGTTAAGATGACTGTTTTCGGATTACGGCGACATCATACACAGAATGAGCCAAGCACAGCCCTAAAGCCCTCCGCCATCCGTTCTTACCCATCGTTGAGATCTGGGGGCCGGCCCTCTCTTCACACCCGGCGCCTCCATCATTGGGTTCTTTACATCTAAAAGACAACCCTGGGAAAGACGCCTCTCTACCTGTGGTCTCCTCTTCATGCTACTCATAACACCTACCAAACCAGATCAAGTAGTAGGGCTGTCGCGGTTGAGGAATTCCTACTGCGGTGATTCAGGGTGGCTTAATATTGCGGTGTGCGATATTATTGCAGCCCTTTTTTTTTATTGCAGTACTATCTAAACATAATGTTTACACATTCAAAAAAGGTTAAAATTTGCCGTGCCTTCTTTTATAATACTTTACTGAATGCAGATCAAAGAGCAGTAACGTTTGTTTCTCCGACAGTCGGAGTCCGACTGAACTTAAAAACAACAAAATTCAGGAGAAGGTTAAACTTTTAAATGCAAATTTGGCTGCAGCATCTAACAAATAAGAAACAAGTTCCCATTTTGTTTAGTTGTTTAAAATCAAGCATAAAAAATTACATGTACCGGGCGCGCACGTGCCGGGGGGGCGCACTATCATTTCACTTTCACACACACGAATGACGGTGATTTATAGCTCGGTCACGTCCGTGTTACCCACAAGGAAAACCAGCATGTTAACTACGGTTTGAGAGAGGATCTGAGAGGGGGGGCAGCATTTCCAGCAACACTGAAAACCCTCTCAGATGGAGCGCTCGTTGCACTAACGCACACGTACCTGCGTGCGACTGGCGAGCAAAGGGAATCTCTCCCGGTTGTTGCTCCACCGTGTCAGGGGGGTTCTTTAGGGTGGATGCATTCCTCCTGCAGGTAGCGAGTGAGCTCCAGCTCGGCTCCAACTCTCTTCGGGACGGTTGCAGAAGCAGTGCTTGTTCGGGACTTCAGCAGGTCTCCGAGCATTTATTATTATTTTTTTGCCGCTGGTGGCAGCTCTGTCTCGGCCAAGGACTCTGGCTGCGCAGCAGCTGACGTACTGAAAACCAAAGTGCTCCCAAAGGAGCGAAGTGACGTTTGGTTTTGATACCAGTGCAGCCATCCTTCTGAACATGCATCATTGAGTTGAACCAAGTTCAGTAATCGCGGTGGCGCATGATGCAGCGCGGTGGGCTTCTTCATATTGCGATATTTCATTTTTGCGGTTACCGCGACAGCCCTATCAAGTAGTACTGTTGCAAGCCCGAGCAACCAGTCAAGGCTTAGAAACAGTGGTCAGAGACAAGGGTCACACAAGGGTCAAGAGGACAGGAGTTCAGGACTTGCTGGTGAGGACAGAACTAGGCAAAGGGTCAAAAGACAAGCTGTCTTCTCTGGATCCACCCATGGACACACCCCTGGGCCCGCCCCTAACTCCACCTCTGGCGGGAAAAGAAGGAATGGCATGGAGTGAGGAGAGGTCCAGCTGGACCCAGGAGCTCTCAGGAATGCTGAAAGAAGATCTACAATTTGCTACCAACATGAAGATTTATGACCTGTGCTCTCATTCCAGGAGTGCAGCATGTAACTTTTGTGCCCTCATGTGAATACTGCATGTAGTGAAATGATACTAAATGTCTTATGTAGAGCTAAAAAAGTGTATCTGGTAGATGACCCCTTGACCTAAACTGTCAGGAGAGAATGACTTGTGACTCTTACATTGTTTAGAGCAGTCTCAGAAATGATATAAAAGGATGCAGCTCAGATCGGGCTGAGAGAGTTCTTGGGGAGATTCTGAGAAGACAAGAGCTGGTGTAAACTAACTCTTATTTAATCATTTTGAACTAATTCCTCCGTGGGGGATAGTAGTTGTTTTTCACTTTACCCATTTTTGTATTTTGATTTTGTAATAAACCTTTTTTGAAAAAGAAACATAATCCTGATTCTTTCAGGTTTTCTCTAAAGCTTCACGTTTGGGGCCCTGGCCATAATTTGCACAGAGGTAAGCATGTCGAAGGTCGGTCTCTGAATTATCAGGACTTACTTTACAGTTTATAACAGAATAATATAAAGAAACCTTAAGATAAGGGAAGTTTTAACTTCCCCCTCCTTGCGAGTAACGAGTTGTCTTAAGGGCGATAAAAGCAAAATATTCGAGGTTATTTTGGCTCTGATTGCAGGTTGAAAAAGTCTCTAATCAGCTGGAAGGTTGGATTAATAAATAAATTGATAAACTTATGATAGCCTGATCAACTAGCATAAATCATTTTATAGTTACCAACCTCCCACATAAGCTGTTAGAGGCGCAATTAATTCCGGGTAATCCAAACAATTGCTGAGAGGCTTGGCTTGCCTCCAGACTTCTCTCTAGTATCTTAACCAAAAGGTAACGAGTTTAAAAGAAGTGTAGCACTCTGGGGCTGGCTATTCGTACAAGTCATTTCACCTTTAAAATAAAAGACAAGATTCTAATTAGATAGTCCAAACCCGGATCTGGTACGATTATACTCGTCGATACACCCTCGAACCCTGATGGATGCACCGTCTCATAAGTTCTAACGGAACTGGGTTTTAAAGGAACCGGTAAATGGGACGGGCACGCGACAGTACTAAAGTTAACCCCCCCCCCAACATCTACCACCTAATGCCCTTCTCTTTGCAGCAGCATGCGACTGGAATACATCCAAGAATAACCTCAGTTAGGGCTGCTCGATTATGGCAAAAACAATAATCACGATTATGGTGACTGAAATTGAGATCTCGATTATTTAGGACGATTTTTCTATTCATGTTGATTTTATTTGTTTTTATTCAGTCATAAAATTGCTCAGGGCACAATCAGGACAAAAATAAACAAGAAACAAGATAATCACTAAAATAACTCCTGATTCCCAGTATAAAAAGACCAATATACTTATAGCTCATAGTCTATGACCCAAGGGCTGTAGACCTTGGTTTAACTCATTTAAGTCTAACCAGTACAGACCCAAATACCAATATCTTGCAAATACTGACAGCAAGAATTATACAGTGGCATTTATAACAAATAAATTGATGTTCACAAAATGTTGCATAACATTTATTGAGTCGTGTCAAGGTGCTGTAGGAGCGTGCACTAGCACCGTGTCCTCAGATAGGTTAGTTATTATTTATCAGCGTGAGGAACTTATTTCTACCTTATTTATAAACTATTTATTTACAGGTCCATCAGTTAATGTAATATTTGTCCCAACCACAGCTGCACCCCCCACCCCGGTCTCACAGCAATCAGTGGCAAGCTGCACGTGTTTAGCACGCTGCACATTTAGCCGTTTTTATCGGCTCAGGAGTCCGCAGGTACGGTGTGTGTGTCACTCACTCTGGTTACTCCAACAGGGAGCCGGCTCTGAGAGCTGTTTCTTTAGCGACTGACACATCACTACATCATTCCCTTTCCTAATGTCCTGAAGAACGGTCCGGAGCGCAGGCGGAGTGTTTAGCTAACCTGCAGGAAACGTCGACGACAGTTATCCAGAAAGTAGCTAAGGGTTACCAGAGATGTTTCTGAGGTGTTCGCTAGGTACTTTTAGGATTAAAAAGTCAAGAAGGGGGTCTGAAAAGCTGCTAGAAATAGCCTCAAAGTCGCTAAGTTGGCAACACTGTGGAGGAGCGCTTCATTTGCAACTCAGGGCAGCGCAAGCGGGAGGAGCAAATAATCGGCTTGTTTTGTTTTTTATAATCGTTCAAAACTCAGATCGTAATCGTGATTAAAATTAGATTAATTGAGCAGCCCTATAATAAATGTCCTCCTGAGTGCTGCCGTCTCCTCCTTTGACCATTATTTCTGCTTTGATCTTTTTTGAAAACTCCGATTAAAACCGATAGGGGCGCTATCGGCCGACTGGGATCAAATGCCAATCTATCGGTGCATCCCTATTGGAAATAGTGTCAAAGTCGCTAAGTTGGCAACACTGTGGGAGGAGCGCTTCAATTGCAACTCAGGGCAGTGCAAGTGGGAGGAGCAAATAATCGTCTTGTTTTGTTTTTATAATCGTTCAAAACTACGATCGTAATCGTGATTAAAATTCGATTAATTGAGCAGCCCTAGCCTCAGACCTACATCCTTTATCCCAATCTCCAGATTCAAGCAGCCCATCCAAAGTGACCCAGCAGCTGTTGTAGGAGAAGATGATGATCCAGAGAGGCGGAGGCAGCAGACACTCTGGCTGGACCAAGTTTCTGTGAGGTGGAGAGCAGAGGCGAGCTTCAGCCAGCAGTGGCAGACAGGAACCAGAAGAAGAGGAGATGACTCTCAGTGCAGTGGGAACTGATCTGAGAACAGCTCTAGAGTCCAGCTTCATGCTGTGTGTTCCCCTGGATCTGACAGAGGACCATCAGAGGATCCTCCGGCTCTGCTGCTGCGCTGTCCTTCTACGCCGTCTCTGCTGCCTCCTCCTGGATTCCTGCTCAGCATCTTCATTGTTCTACATTTGCTACAACAAACGTCCTCCATCAGATGAAGTGAATCTTTAAGGAACCACATGCCAATCCATCAGAGAGCAGAAGTAGGCGCTGAGAGCAGATCTTCTGTTAGCAGAGCTCATTCTTCAGGGCCTTTCTGTTCTCCAACCATCTCATCAGATCAGGACCATTCCTGGAGGGATGGCTTGGGAGAGGACGCTGGTGTTGGAGGTCCTCCTGCCTTTACGTCACGTTTAAACCTTTGTAACAGACTTCTGATGCGTTGGTTGTTGATGTCTCTGGTCCAGGTTAGCACAGAGCTAGCTGTTAGCCTACCTGCTATTACTTCCGGTCTTTGTGGCCGGCTGGCTGCAGTCGTCATGCGGTCCAGTGGACCGGGGTCTGCTCGTAGCCGCAGCCGCGGGTGTCGCACTCCTGCCTGGAGAAGGGCCGTCACAGCGGGGGGCCCACCCCGAACAGCGGCCTCTCTCCAGTAGGGCTGGGCGGATCGATATAACGCGGGTACTGAGTATTTACTAGATACCTGCGTGAAGGCATCGATTCAGTTTCTTCTAGCCTGACAAGCCATGACGTACTCACCGCTACAGATGTCGGTCAACGAGGCAGTCCACCAAACTCCGCCAAAGAAGATGCGAAACACATCCTTCTCCTAAATAAACGTTAGTACTTCTATCTGATCTTGACTCAAACAAAAGCCAAAGTCATAATAGTCCAAACTTGATGCCGAAGCCGTTTCAAACGAGCGGCTGACCGCCGACTAGTCACGTTGTTTGTTTTTTTCCGATAACATCCCGCCTACTTAGTGTTGTGATTGGTCCATGAAATCTATGTAGCGCCATGATTGGACCACTACGACGGCAGCCATCTTGATTTGTAGTTTGCCTGGCTGATAGCTGTGATTGGACCGTTTCGAGCGGCAGCCATATTTGTTTGCAGGGACATCCCGCCTACCTCGATAAAAGAGCGCTGTGATTGGCCCAAAAAAACCCTTAAAGCACTGTGATTGGAACGACACGGATGTCAGTCAACGGGGCAGTCCGCCATTACATGAAAAAAGTTTTTTATTTTATTTATTTATTTTTTTTATTGTACAAATTCACAAATACAGCGCATATCTTACAAATCAACAAGATATGGATAAGTACAGTTGGATAAGAACAAAGCAGCCATCAAACCAAGAACAACAACAACAAAAAGAAAAGAACATTATAGGTCAGAAATAACAAAACAGCATACCCGTGCATTAAATGACCTTCCATATGAAGTGAAGAAAACAAAGAAACAAAACAAAAATAGAAGTACGCACATACATTCTAGCTACATCAGTTGAAAAGCAACATCAAAAAATCAAGTAAGATCTGAGCCTTCTTTAATTTACACTTATCTAATGAAGCCTTCAATAGAAGGACTTCATTTTTAAAACCAGCAAAAATCGGAGTAATTTTTAAGAAGCGACATTTATGAATGAAAAATTTTGCAACTATAAATAAGTTGTTAATCCCAAATTCTATTTTCTTATTTTCTGTTTGTAGGCCAAATCTAATTACTTGAAAGGTTAGAGAAGGGCAATCAATATTTTTAGAGGTTAACCAGTACTGAAAATCATTCCAAAAAGATCGGGAACTGTCACATGAATAAAAAAGGTGCTCTGTAGTCTCAATATCAGTTTTGCAAAATGTGCATGTGTTCATATCTATATTAAATTTCTTATAAAGATAGTCCTTGGACGGGTATATGGCATTTAATATTTTAAAGTGATTTTCTTTTGCTTTTGGTGGAATTGGAAAAGAAAGATATTTAATCAAGAATCTAAAATTATAATCTTTAAACAAATATTTTCTTTTTAATTGAGAAGGAAAAAGTTGTTTGGTTAGAATCGTCCTTAAGAATTTATTATTGCATGACTTTCCATTAAATTGACGATCATCAATGACTAAGGATGGTTCACGAATTATAGAGGAAGAATAGGTTAGACTGGCTTTAGCCATCTGAATCATTGCAGGGGGAATGGCTTTTACAACTTTAATGAATTTACTTTGAGAACATGATACGCCATAATTATCTATGAATTTATTATATGATAATACATTGCCATCATTGTCTAACAAATGTAAAACTGTCCAAAAAATGGATTTTCGGTTTATCAATATACATCTGTTGTTCCAAATTGAATTTGTATGTGGAGGAAAATGATGCTTGTAAATCATTTTCCAGTACTGAAGAACCTGTTTATGAAAATTAGATAATTTAATAGGTATTTTGGAAATTTTAAAATCACATTTTAAGAGAAATTCAATGCCACCAATCTTCTCAAAAATTGTTTTAGGGAAATAAAACCAAATACTGTTTGAGTTATTTATGAAAGACTGCAACCATTCGAGTTTGATGGAACCATCCATTGCTTCAAAATCAATCGCATTCAAACCTCCTTCTTCAAATGATTTCACTACATCATTCTTCCTAATATAATGTTGCTTGTTTCTCCAAATGTAATTAAAGTTAATTTGATTTATATTAGTGATTAGTCTATTGGAAACATATAAGCATTGTGATGGATAAATCAGTCGAGAAATACCTTCTGTTTTGGTAAGTAAGACGCGTCCAAAGATGGAGAGGTCTCTTTGTAACCAGCTGATTAGGATCTTTTCAGATTTCTGGGTAATATGCTCAAAATTTAGATTTTCTCTATTATTTGTATTCTTTGATATTATAATACCCAAATATTTAATTTCAGTTTTAATAGCTATGTTAAGAGAGATACTGGGATCACAACCATGAATATTTAATAATTCACATTTTCTGATATTCAGGTACAAACCAGAAGACTTTGAAAATAGTGAAATTTCATTTAGTGCGAGAGGAACCTGTGTCGTGTTCTTTAAAAATAGTGTAGTATCATCTGCTAATTGACTTATGATCAATGGGGCTCCCATCAAGTTCAGTGCTGGAATATTTGGATTGTGTTTCATGAAAATAGCTAAAAGTTCCGTTACAATAATGAAAAGTAACGGAGAAGCTGGACACCCCTGGCGGATTCCTCGACTGACGTTAAATCATTTAGACGTTCCAAAAGTTAGAGAAATAGAACTATTGATATCGGAGTATAACAAAGAAATTAAATCTATGAATTTTTTACCAAAACCAAAATACTGTAAAGCTTTTAAAATAAAAGGATGTTCGACCGTATCAA
Organism: Nothobranchius furzeri; assembly: GCF_043380555.1. NCBI lineage: Eukaryota > Metazoa > Chordata > Actinopteri > Cyprinodontiformes > Nothobranchiidae > Nothobranchius > Nothobranchius furzeri. Next base: position 101,228,871 of record NC_091742.1, on the reverse strand, counting down.
ATGCTTTATAAAAGTCACATGAAAAAAGGTAAAATAGCGCTCCAGCACGAGACAAGCACAGAACAGCAGAGAGCACACAGCTTTATAGATTTCCAATAGAAAAAAATCTTGAGTTAACCATTTTTAAACCATTTTGAGTTTCCTTATAAAAATTTTATTTGCCTGAAAATGTTCCCTGTATTTTATTATCATAGTACACATGATTTATTAAAGGAAAATTACAAAACAATTAAGTAATCAATAAAACGTTGGTTACGTATTGTAATGAAAGTTTCAGTGGGCGCACGGGCAGAATATCTTACCCTCCAGTCAGAACCCGAAAACACCACCAGTAGGCAACAACTTTTAAAACGATACACTTTATTGCACACTCAATCATAAAACACAATAATAAACACTATGGCCAAAGTCCCCTATGATAACACCAGCTGTCCAGCATGAATAAAACAAGCAGCGGTACTTAGCTGTCCCAGATGATGTGACCCCCGTCCCCGGGGTCTGAGCTTCCAATGCCGTCCAACGCCCCGGGGTGTAGCTTGCGAGGACAGCGGGTAAATCCACAGCGTAAGTCCAACTGCCTGAGTCCGTAGCGGCAGATATCGGAGTGGTCTTGGCATCCACTATGCCCAGCCCTCGCTACCTAAAGAAGGCGACAAGCCTTCCCTCCTAGCGCTGGAACACTGTATGCCTATTTAACTGTCTTCGTCGCCGGCAGCCCTAACCGACTGCGAACGACCCCACCCCCCAAAGTCCGGGGGGAAAGGTCGACCACGCACACATCTCCGTAGACCTGTCACCCCTTTTATCCTCCCCGGCCTCGTTATCCATAACGAGGACCAGCCAAGAAGAGTGGGGCCCCCACTAAAAATATCATCCACAAGAGGATGAAATTCATTCAGGTAGGGCTGATGTGGTGCCATAATGCTTTCACTCAGCCTGCTGAGGTCCAAGCACTGAACGAGTGATGGATCCTGAAGACACATCTCGTAAATAATAACGAGTAAAGGAACAGGGTGAAGCCCATGAAGCAGCCTGACAATTGTCTTCCATCGACACACCACTGTGGAGCGCCATAGAAGAGGAAATCCCTCTGGCTGAGTGAGCCCTGAGTGTCTCAGGAGGATCCCGCCCTGAGGATGTGTAACCGAGTGAAATGGCGTCACACAGCCAGTGTGAAAGACGCTGGGTCGACAGCGCTTGCCCAAGCGAAGAATCTCTGTAGTGCACAAACAGGCTTTGTGAGCGGCGAATCCCTGAAGTGCGTGACACATATCGCGCGAGCGCGCGCAACGGGCAGAGAAGGTGGGAAGCCGCCTCCTCATCAGAATTATGGGGAGGAGGAAAAAGTCCAGCCAATGAAATTTACCTGGATTTGAAGGAAGTATTAATGTTTTTGGGCACAAAGGCTGGGTTGGGGCATAAAACAGCAGACCCACCATCTTCCCGGATCCTGAGGCATGCGGGAGCCACTGAGAGGGCGGTTAGGTCGCTCACCCTCTTGACTGATGCCAGCGCCAGCAGCAAGACAGTTTTGAGTGAGAGGAACTTGAGTGAGACCTGGTCCAAGGGTTCAAATGGGGCTTCAGATAAGCTGCGCAGAACCACCGTTAGATCCCATTGGGGAAATAGCGGGCGGGACACAGGTCTGTTCCTTCTGACACCTTTTAGAAAATGTTTTGTGAGGGGATGATTGAAAACAGATCTATCTCCAAAACCCTGGTGACAGGATGAGATAGCTGGAGCATTTGTTTTTAATAGTGTTGAATGCGAGGTCCCTGTCCATCAGCATCTGCAGAAACGATAGGACATCCGCCAGCTGGCAGGAGAACGCTTGAACATTCCGCTCTGTGTACCATTTCTGGAAAGCTGCCCATTTAGCAGCATAAGATGTGACGGTAGAAGGCACCCGCGCACTCTGAATCGTGGCGACCACATCATGCGGCAGCCCAGAAGCCTCTAAGCGTGACCGCTCGGCGGCCAGACCCACAGCCGTTGGCCTATTTCCGGAGGATGTTTGATTATCCCATCCGCCTGGAGAAGGGCGTCCTCCCTTCGCGGGAGCCTCCACAGGGAGCCGGACACTAGCGCTTGCAGGTCTGGAAACCATGACGCGGACAAGCATCTGGGAGCTACCAGAATTACCGAGAGCTGTTCCGATCGAACTCGGTCCAGGAGACGGGGAATCAGTGGGACTGGCGGAAACGCATACAGGAGCGTCTGAGGCCAGGGCTGGTATGAGAAGGCATCCGCTCAGAGTGGGGGGTTGGTCCCGGGGACTCAGGGAAAACCACAGGCGACAATGAACATTTTCGCGAGCCGCGAACAGATCCACAGAGGGTTCCCCGAACATGATCCAGATCTGTGTTATCAGTGCGGGATGCAGACGCCAGTCGGAGTCGCGGGGTCCCCCTCTCGACAGGATGTCTGCTGCCACGTTCAGGACCCCCGGAATGTAGGTGGCTTTGATGGACAGCAGGTGGACATGTGCCCAACACAGTAAATCTGTGGCTATATGCAATAGTGGGAGGGATCGAGCTCCCCCTTGGCGATTTATGTAGGCTGCCGCCACCTGATTGTCTGTGTGAACTTCGACATGACGGCCCTCGAGAAGGGCAGCGAAGTGTCTGATCACATTTCTCACTGTCATAAGCTCCAACACATTTAAGTGCTTGTGCGTGTGGGAGGGCCAACGATCTGCCACCGTATGGGACAAGCACGTGTCCCCCCCCCCCATCCCAACAGTGACGCATCCGTAAACACAGATACGTTTGACGTAGGACGTCCGATGGGAACCCCTTGTGAGAGGATGCAGGGATTCCCCCAGTGAGCGAGGTCCCCTCCCACTGAAGGGGAAACCCCCAACATACGTCTCTTCTGACGTATCGGGTGTACCCGGAGGCAGATGAACCAACGCTGTAGGCATCTCGTGTGCAGTAAACCTAACGGCACCACAGCGTGGGCTGCAGCCATCATATCCAGAAGTTTCATGACTAACAGGGATATCATGATCTTGCGGGGTTGCATGCGGGAGATCACCGTGGTGAGATCTGCCGCTCTCGCAGGAGACAAACGTGCTCTCATTAGGGAGGCGTTCAGCTCCACCCCGAGAAACGCAATCGACTGGGATGGAAGGATGGAGCTCTTTTCCCAGTTTATGGAAAATCCCAGGGTTGACAAATGCTCTATTAACTTCCTGATTTGCTTTGACGCCTTGTCCTTGGACCGGGCGCATAGGAGCAGATCGTCCAGGTAGAATAAAACCCTCATTCCCGCCGTGCGCAATGGCTGCAGAGCGGTTTCCAGACATTTGGAGAAGGTGCACCTGGCTAGTGAGTAGCCGAAAGGGAGACGATTGAACTGGTATTGAACTCCCTTGAATGAAAAGCGCAGGAACTTCCGATGTTTGGGAATTACTGGGATGTGGAAGTATGTGTCTTTTAGGTCTATTGACGTGAACCAGTCCGCACGTATTCTAGGACTTGCCTCATTGTTAACATGCGGAAATCCATCACTGCTATGGAGCAGTTGAACAGGGAAAGGTCAAGAACTGGTCTCATTCCTTCCGACTTCTTCGGTACTACGAAGTAGCGGGAGTAGAAGCCTGAGAGCTCTTGTCCGCGAGGGACTTGGGAAATGGCGTCCTTGGACAAAAGTTCCAGCAGCTCCAGCTCCAGGGCCTGAAATTGTTCCTGTGACGCAATATTCCGAAGGTGGAAAAAGGAAATCCTACAAACTTGTGAAACCTGGGATTTGAATGACATGTCCTGGTCAAAGATAACACCAAGGTTCCTTACTTTGTTCTCGGAGATTAATGTAATGCCATTCAGGTCAGGTGATTGGCTAAGCAATTTCCTTTTCTGGATTTCTGGTCCAAAGATGAGAACTTCCGTCTTGTCTTGATTTAAAAGCAAAAAGATTAGAGTCATCCATATTTTTATGTCCTCAAGACAAGCCTGTAATCTACCTAACCGATTAGGTTCAGGGTTAATGGATAAATATAGCTGAGTATCGTCAGCATAACAGTGGAAGTTTATCCCATGCTGTCTAATGATTTTACCAATTGGGAGCATATATATAGTAAAAAGAATTGGTCCAAGCACTGAACCCTGTGGTACTCCGCAAGTCACCCTGGAGTATGAAGACGATTTGTCATGTACATTTACAAAATGAAATCTGTCAGACAGGTAGGATTTAAACCAGCCTAACGCTGTTCCTTTGATCCCTACAACATGTTCAAGTCTTTCTAAAAGAACATTGTGATCAACTGTGTCAAAGGCAGCACTGAGATCTAACAAGACTAGAACAGACACAAGATTCTTATCTGAGGCCATGAGAATATCATTTGTAACTCTCACTAATGCAGTTTCAGTGCTGTGATACTCTCTAAAACCAGACTGAAATTCCTCAAACAGATCATTAGTGTTTAAATGCTGACATACTTGGATGGCCACTATTTTCTCCAGGACTTTGGATAAAAATGGAAGGTTAGATATTGGTCTATAATTCATTGGGTCATCTGGATCCAGAGAAGGCTGGAAATGGCGTCTGCCAGGCAGCAATGCGAGCAGAACCGGTGATTACAGCAGCGCACAGATTGAGAATGGCATCAGCAGTTTTAGTAATGATGGTTTTTGACTCGTCAGGAGCGTCAAGCTCTTCCACCATTTTGGAAACGCCAAAGGCAAGAAAGGCGATGTTATTTCCTGCAGCGCGGGTCTGCAGGGGCGGATTTAGGACTGAAGAAGACCTGGGGCTTAACACACACGCACTAGTCACCATCATATATATATGTCTTGTACCACATGATTTTTAATCTGAAGCTACATATGAAGCATATTCAGGACAGAGTATTGTTCCTGTTAGTGTTTAGTGTGAGATGATAGTAAATATTCCCTTTCTTTCTCCAACAACTTTACCTGATAGTAAGCTAACTTTAGGCAAACCAGCAGCACAACAAATATTTTCTAATAAGACTCACAAACCTGAGTCAGCACCAGTCTCATCAAAGCTGGGGTTCTGTCGTTGTTCTTTTGGTCTAAAACACGTCCTTATGTCCATCTTCACTCATGCGTGTCAGGCAGAGAGTGTAGAAGAAGCCGGTTGCTGAAGGGCTTCTTCTTCAGTGGTGGAGGCTCAGGCAGGCTGTATACAAACTACTGCCAGCTGCTCCCTCTCTGTTGGACTTTGGTACTGCATGATACTTCCGCGATTTAGATCCGGGGCTTTTCATAAAACATCCAGGGCTTGAGCCCAAGTAGCCGGGCCTAACACCGCCCCTGCCGGTCTGGAAGGCGCACTGGTGTGCGCGATCGGTGAGCCGTGTCAGCAGCTGGTCATGCTTAGAAGCGCAAACTGCTCGCGGGCCAGCGAGGTGGTTCTTGGTAGGGCTGCCCGATTATGGCAAAAGTAATAATCACGATTATGGTGACTGAAATTGAGATCTCGATTATTTAAGACGATTTTTCAATTTATGTTGATTTTATTTGTTTTTATTCAGTCATAAAATTGCTCAGGGCACAATCAGGACAAAAATAAACAAGAAACAAGATGATCACTAAAATAACTCCTGATTCCCAGTATAAAAAGACCAATATACTTATAGCCCATAGTTTATGACCCAAGGGCTATAGACCTTGGTTTAACTCATGTAAGTCTAACCAGTACAGACCCAAATACCAATATCTTGCAAATACTGACAGCAAGAATTATACAGTGGCATTTATAACAAATACATGCTAATAAATTGATGTTCACAAAATGTTGCGTAACATTTATTGAGTCGTGTCAAGGTGCTGTAGGAGAGTGCACTAGCACCATGTCCTCAGAGAGATTAGTTATTAGTTATCAGCGTGAGGAACTTATTTCTACCTTATTTATAAACTATTTATTTACAAGTCCATCAGTTAATGTAATAATTGTGCCAACCACAGCTGCACCCCCCAACCCGGTCTCACAGCAATCAGGGCAAGCTGCACGTGTGTTTAGCACGCCGCACGCGCACATTTAGCGCTGCATGAGTACGTGGGATATGAGGATGATTCGCCAGCCGGGTGCCCACGCACGTTTCGGCTGCTCTCGTTCTGGCCGGCTCATTCAGCGGGGAAGAAATCCCGCCAACCTGCGGTATGTTGCAAGATCTGATGGAACCGGACTTTCTCTACGATCGGGTACTCAGTCGACTCGCTTTGCGCTGATCAGCGCCAGATCGGTTGGAAATAAATCTTTTATTCTGAAGGAATTCTTCCAGAACAATAGCCTGGATGTTTTATGTGCCACTGAATCATGGATCACCCATGGGGATTCGGCCGCAATAGTCGAAATGTTACCTCCTGGATGCTCCTTCATTAACATTCCAAGAGCACAGCGACCGGGGCGGAGGTCTATTGACTATATTTAAATCAGATCTTATCTGCACACCGATTACCCCTCAATCAACTCCATTGCCCTTTTCAACGGGCACGAGGCCTGGGGGGTCAAGGCCAGGCCAGCGTGATGAGCCCCGAGACAGACCTCACACTTGGCGTGCAGGTCGCCACTGGAGATGGAGCCCGTCTGGCAGGCCGGGCAGGTCCTGGCGTCGCTGGACATGGTAGGTGAGTAGAATGCTTCTTGGATAATTACTCTTTAAAGGAAGCTCTTAAGCTTGGCTTGAGGAGATAACAGAGGTGAACAGTGGAGTCGCTCCACTTACATACCCACGGGGTGCCCACCATTGGTGGGCGTACATTTAAGCTCTTCATGATTGGCTGATGCTGAGATCATCCTTCCAATAGCAGCTAGCTTAAGGGCTAAGACTAGACGAAATAGAACTTGAGTTTTCAGACAAGATTCTCATATTGATGATGAATACATCATCAATATGAGAATATAACTCAAGTTTTATTGATCTTATTTATCTTAATAAATCACACAAAACTAGATGGTACTAGACTAGTAGTAAAAAGTATCGGTATTGGTATTGGATCGATACCAAATTTTGCAGTATCGTACAGCACTACTCTCCAGGCTGGGGCTCCCCACGCTGAGTCACTCCTCCAACCAGCTGAGGGATCTCAACAACCACTAAACTGTCCTCCAGTCCCAACACTTCCTCTCCTGGAGGCCCGCAGCTCCCGCACAGGCTCGTGTGGTTTGAGCATAGATAAGTGTTCACATACATGTCTATGGCTGAGCAATGCTGCCCTCTGCTGGTTAAAACAGATCATCTCAGCTCCTGTGGTCTGGAGAAGGACTACTACAGTCCTTTTGCCTGAAGCTACTGGGTAGCATTATTACATTAATGATAATAATGCTGCTAGTATAAAATCAGCATTTAGAGAGGAAGACCTCTCGACCGTCATACCGATAAAAGTATAAACATTTATTTGGCTAAAGAAGCTATTTTGTGCAAAGATGTCAAATGGAAGAATGTTGAGCACCAGAGCTACGTACATAGATGTGTATTTAATTTTGTTCAATTCAGTTCAATTCAATTCAATTGAATTCAATTTAATTCAAGTTTATTTATAAAGCACCAAATCACGACCAGAGTCGTCTGAAGGACCTGAACACGGTACACATTCCAATACAGGTCAGGTCATTAAGCCAATCAGTAACAAGTTTCCTATATCAGGAACCCAGCAGGTTGCATCGAGTCACTGACTAGTGTCAGAGTCTTTACAGCAATCCTCATACTAAGCAAGCATGCAGCGGCAGTGGAGAGGAAAACTCCCCTTTAACAGGAAGAAACCTGTTCAAGATGATGGCCCCCTCCATGAGGCCACCACAGCTCAGCAGAACATCATTGTAGCTTCTTCTGGGGAGAAAAACACTTAGAGAGAAAATAAAGTTAACAGCTGAAATAGCAGGAAATAATACAGTTAAAGAGCAGATTGTAGAAGAAAGCAGTAGAGTGTGAAAAGTGGTCAGTGTGTCCTCCAGCAGTCTAAGCCTATAGCAGCATAACTACAGAGATAACTCTGGATAATCTATCCTATTTAGATGGAGGCATGTTGGAGTCAGGGCAAGGGAGAGCCGTCTTTACCGACTGTACACTCCACCTCCCTCTACTCCCCCACTTGTCCAGATTTAGGCTAACATCAGATTTTAACCATAGGCCCTATCAAATAAAAATGTTTTAAGCCTATTCTTAAAAGTAGACAAAGTGTCTGCCTCACGGACTAAAGCTGGGAGCTGGTTCCACAGGAGAGGAGCCTGATAACTAAAAGATCTGCCTCCCATCCTAAGTTTAGATATTCTGGGAACCACCAGTAAACCTGCAGTCTGAGAGCGAAGTGCTCGGTTAGGAACATACGGAACAATCAGATCACTGATGTATGATGGAGCTTGATTATTAAGAGCTTTATATGTGAGAAGAAGGATCTTAAAATCTATTCTGAATTTAACAGGTAGCCAATGTAGGGAAGCTAACACAGGAGAGATATGATCTCTCTCTTTAATTCTCATCAGAACTCTATACAAACTGTAAAAGGGTCTATAGGAGTGTCATAACTCTCTCTATAGCTCTGGGACTAAAATAATGGAAGAGCTCTATTTACTTCAAAAAACATATTTCAATCACATTGTATCAACACAAAATAAACTATGCTTCATTTTCAAGCGAACTTCTTGAAAGATGCTAATAAATAAAATGTATTATACTTACTGAACATGAAACAATGGTGGTTATTCAACTCCATAGTTTCATTTCACACCAAAGCAAAAACAACTAGGGGTCAGTTGACCAACAGAAAAGAATCAGAGGAGCAGATGTCTTCAAACAGCATGGGGCCTTTATTAAAGAACAGAGAAATCAACCACCAACATACACAGACAGCCTTCAAAGTAAATGCCCCCAAACCTAGAAGAGGGGTGTAGCTGTTAGTTGTTGAGGATATGCATGTTGTGTGTGTGTGTGTGTGTGTGTGTGTGTGTGTGTGCGCGCGCGCGCGCGCTCAGATACAAAAGTGTATAAGGAGAAAAGACTCGGGGAAGTACATAGATTTGGCGAGATCTACAACCAAATGGTCTAATAGTTGCGTTTAGTCTCAAAAGTGTTATTGGCTGAGGCTTTTAGACTAACATGAGAGAACCGCTTTATGTTTTTAATCTCTACAATATGTTAGCTATACTATGTTAGAATGTTGTTGAAACATAAAAATTTGTATGCTAAGTGAGTTTTTTCTGTCCTGTGTGGACTCTCATGTGATTTTTTAAACTTGACTTCTGACTAAATCTTTGTCTACAGATCTCACAAGCAAAAGGCTTCTGTCCTGTGTGGACTCTCATGTGATTGTTTAAAGTGGTCTTTTGGCTAAATCTTTGTCCACAGACCTCACAGGGAAAAGGCTTTTGTCCTGTGTGGACTCTCATGTGAGTGTTTAAATGTGTCTTGCGGCTAAATTTGTGTCCACAGAGCTCACAAGCAAAAGGCTTCTGTCCTGTGTGGACTCTCATGTGACTGTTTAAACTTGTTTTTTGGCTAAACCTTTGTCCACAGAGCTCACAAACAAAAGGCTTCTGTCCTGTGTGGACTCTACTGTGTCTGTTAAAATGCGTCTTATGACTAAACTTTTTTCCACAAAGCTCACAGGCAAAAGGCTTTTCTCCTGTATGGACTCTCATGTGATTGTTTAAATTTGTCTTATGACTAAATCTTTGTCCACAGAACTCACAGGCAAAAGGCTTCTGTCCTGTGTGGACTCTCATGTGACTGTTTAAATTTGTCTTATGACTGAATTGCTGTCCACAGAACTCACAAACAAAAGGTTTCTGTCCTGTGTGTACTCTCCTGTGACTATTTAAATTTGATAATCCCCTAAATATTTTTCCACAATCATCACAACTATATGAGATTAGTTTTTTCTGTACTGTCTTGCCTGAGTCTACGTGTTGCTTCACTCTAATACATTTCTTGTCAGCCAAACAGCCCGAAAACCTTTTTGCTGAATGACCTGTCACATGTTTCTGGAATGACCCCTTGTGGAGAAACTGTCTGCCACACTCAGGGCAGCTAAAGGATTTGTTGACAGTCTCAGACTCAGAAGACCTGCTCTTATTCCAGTCTGTATCTCTGTCTTCAGTTTGAGACTCAGAGTCTAGATCGTCATCATCATCATCCTCTTCATCAACTCCACTAACTTCAGTCTCTGACGAATCAGATGTCTGTTCATGAGTCCGTTTATCAGGTTTCCTGCTAGTTTCTGCTGTCATCTGGGCAACCGAGCTGCTCGTTGGAACATCTCCGTCTTCTATTTGCTGCTGATGAAGCTGTGAGAACAGAGGTTTCTCTTCATCATCCTCACTCTTTGTAGAAACTATAGTGAATGGAAACCTGGCAGCATCTGTCTCCTCCTTCAAATGTAGCTGCTCTCCCTCCAAACTGGTCCAGAGTTTCTTCTGTTCCTCCTTTACATGGCAGTGTTCTGGGTCCTGCTGGTCCTCACCAGCCCTCGGATCTTCAGGAGCTTCTTCTTTAACCAGCACCACCCGTTGAACATCTGTAGGAAACACAGAAACACACGATGTGAATTACTGACTGCTGTAAATGTATGTTCACACTGATTACAGTACCGCTATTGCTTTAAATTGGTGAGATCTGAACAGAGTCAGAAAACAGGAAACAACTTCTTAAACTGGGTGACTTTTTTATGTGAGGAGAGAATATACAGTCAGGTCTATACAAATTGGGACATCGACACAATTCTAACACTTTTGGCTCTGTACACCACCACAATGGCCAGTCACAACAGTTGGTTAGTGTGCTAACTTTTGGCTGGAGTACGAAATTGAATTAAATAGGGCTGCAACAAACGATTATTTGGATAATCGATGAATCGGATAGGGTCTCGACACGATTAATCGATTAATCGGATTACATAGGGACATTTTTAAAAACTGCTAGGGAAACGTTATTTCTCTCCTTCCTTCACTTTATTAAACACAACATTATTAGAAAACAGTTCAATAGCAGAAAAACAACATGCCATCACCTAAATTGTCTTATAAGGTGTATAGACAGAGACCCTAAGCTACATCTATCTGTGACCTAAAATGCTTGGTCCAAGTTAAACAGCTTAAAGAGCAAGTCAACCCCTACCAGAGTCTAACTCCACTCCCACTTCATGTTTGAAAAATGCAACACATGCTGTTGCCTGGCAGACCGAGAGGGCGGAGCCGCTAACAAATACACACACACTCAGGCTCACGACGGCATTGTGACATCATAATGTACCAGTTTACATCATATCATACTTCTTAGCCAATAGCGGTGGCAGATTTAAATTAAAATACAGTGCAGAGTTTTTACCTGACAACGGCACAACACTGCCAGTTTTAGGCAGAATATTTAAATTTTAACTAAGATGCACTGAAGTGCCAAATTATTGACGATACGTGTCTGCAGCACGATTAGACACTCGTTTATTTAGTTTATCAGCAAAAAAAAAAGTTTATTTGGGGGTGACTTGCTCTTTAAGGGCAATTCTCATCTGTTTTGTTTGATCTCATCTGTTGACATTTATTATAATTGGGGATGTCAAACAACTAATTTTTAAATGTAATTAAACATAGGCTGTGAATTAATCAAAATTAATCACTATTTCCAAAAATGACTGAAAAAATACCAAATAAAACAAAAGTAAATGAATGCCATCCTCCTTGTGATGATGCCCTGGGCAACTGCCATAAAGTCACATCAAGAAATGCTGCTGATCATTCCAATGATCCCAAATAGACTCACATTAGGCCACATGAAAGCAACTGAACCCAAAATATATTAACCAGTATATAACTGCACTCTCACACAACACGCCTGCAGCAACAGTTAGGACTCCTCCCTCCCTTTTAAAAGCGTTTTTGCTTCTGAGGACATTGTGGTTGTAAAGCCACATGTTAGTAGTCTGGCCCCGGTGTGAACAACCAGTTTCTGCAGGAATGTGACGGCGGAACCGGTTCGCAGCAGCGCTTACGATTTTATAGACTTTTTTTTACGAGCTTAGGGCATGTCTAGCCTGTGTAATAATCCGGGACTTGGGTGAATCACTTTTGAAAAGTTTTTAACTTACCCGGACACCGAGCTCTCTCCTTCATTGCTGATGATTCTGACATGCCTGCGTTTAAGATGCTGCATCATCACCGTAGTACTCCCGTGCCATGCTAAGTCTGACCTACAAACGTTGCATGTCTTCGCCTGATTTAACTGAAAATGCTCCCAAACTTTAGAAGTTTTTACTTTTTTGGGTCTTGCTGCTTTCTGCCATGTTCCTCTTCCAAACACCTGCTGGCTCTCCCTCGCGCTGATCTGACTTGCTCCAGTCTGCGCACAATGGCGGCCGGGAAGGGGGGGGGGGGCTTTTGGAAGAGTTGTGCGACACAACGAATCGATGACGCAATTCGTTGCCAACGCTTTTAGTAATCGATTTTCATCGAATTTATCGATTCGTTGTTGCAGCCCTAGAATTAAACAACAGGAAGAGTGTTGTGATGATTGCTAAAACCAAAGAGGATTTGAGGCAAAATTTTCCCTCATTTTATTTGGCTGATCAGGTTTTAAATTTGGAACACCCCATCTTGGTGCCTGTACGTTAGGGTTTACACTGGTGAACGAGAGGGTAGCCTCCCTTCACCTACGTGTGTGTGGGGGGGGGGGGGGGTGGGGGGACAGGTCCTGACCGTGGTTTGTGCTTATGCACCAAACTACAGTTCAGACTACCCACCCATTTTGGAGTCCTTGGAAGCGGTGCTGGATGGCACTTCTTTGGGTAACTCCCTCAATTTGCTGGGGGACTTTAACGCTCACGTGGGCCACGGCAGTGAGACCTGGAGAGGTGTAGTGAGGAGGAACGCTTCCCCTGATCTGAGTTCGAGCAGTGATTTGTTGTTGGACTTTTTTTACTCATCATGGATTGTCCATAATGAACACCATGTTTAGACACAAAAGTGTCCATATGTGCTCTTGGCACCAGGACACCTTAGGCCGCAGCTCGATGATCAACTTTCTTGTCGTCTTATTTGACCTGAGGCCACATGTCTTGGACACTCGAGTGAAGAGAGGAATAGAGCTGTCAACTGACCACTATCTGGTGACGAGTTGGCTTCAATGGTGGGGGGAGGATAAGGTCAGACCTGGTAGGCCTAAATGTAATGTGAGAGTCTGCTGGGAAGTGGGGGACATAGAGTCAGGGTGGGTCATGTTCTGTGCCATTGTCGAGGCGGCCGACCGGAGCTGCGACCGCAGGGTCGTTGGGGTTTGTTGTGGTGGCAATTCCCAAACCCGCTGGTGGACACAGATGGTTAGGGATGCAGTCAAGCTGAACGAGTCCTGTATTTTGGCCTGTGGGGCTCCAGTGGCAGCAGTTGGGTACCAGCAGGCTAAGCGGAATGTGGCCCTCATGGGCGTGGAAGCAGTTTGGTGATACCATGGAACAAGATTTCCATACTACTTCGAGGAGATTCTGGTCCACTATCCAGCGCATCAGGAGGGGAAAGCAGCATGCTACCAACATTGTTTATAGTTGGGATGGTGTGCTGCTGACCTCTATTCAATGCGTTGTGGTTCGGTGGGCAGAGTACTTCGAAGACCACACCAATTTCAACGGCACATCTTTCAGTGAAGAAGCAGAGTCTGGGGTCTTTGAGTTGGGCTCTCTAATCTCTGGTGCCAAGGTCACTGAGGTGGTAAAAAGCTCCTTAGTGGCAAAGCTTTGGGGGTGGATGAGATCCGCCCCGTGTTTAAGGCTCTGGGTGTAGTAGGGCAGCGTTTACAGCTCTGCAATATCGTGTGGACATCGAGTGGCAGTTCCATTGGATTGACAGACTGGGGTGGTGGTCCCCCTTGTAAAAATGGACGGCACAGGATGTGTTCCAACTACAGGGAGATCACACTCCTGAGCCTCCCTGGTAAAATCGATTCAGGGGTTCTGGAGAAGGGGATCTGACGGATTGTTGAACCTCAGAATCAGAAGGAGCAATGTGGTTTTCATCCTGGCCGTGGAACACGGGACCAGCTCTATACCCTTAGGGGGTCCTGGAGGGTGCGTGGGAATTAGCCCATCCAATCTTTATGAGTTTTGTGGATTTGAAAAAGGAGTTCGACCATATCCCTCGGGGGCCTTTGGGAGGTACTTCGGGAGTATGGGGTACCAGGCTCTCTGATATGGGCTGTTGGGTCTCTATATGACCGGTGCCGGAGCTTGGTCTGCATTACCGACAGTAAGCCGGATTTGTTTCTGGCGAGAGTTGGACTCCGCCAAGGGTGCCCTTTGTCACCAATTCTGACTGTAACTTGTATGGACAAGATTTCTAGGCGCAGCCAAGGTGAGGATCCTTTATGGTGGCCTAAGAATTGAGTCTCTGCTTTTTGCAGATGATGTGGTCCTGATGGCTTTATCAGAACGTGATTTCCAGCTCTCACAGGAGCAGTTCGCAGCCGATTGTGAAGCAGCTGGGATGAGAATCAACTCCTCTAAATCTGAGGACATGGTTCTGAGTCGAAAAGGAGGGATGAGGCCCTGTCTCACGTGGAGGAGTTTAAGTATCTCGGGTTCTTGTTCACAAGTGAGAGAAAGCTGGAGTGCAAGATCGACATACGGATTGGTGCTGCATCTGAAGTGATGTGGGCGTTGTACTGATCTGTCATGGTGAAGAGAGAGCTGAGTCAGAAGGCGAAGCTTTCGATTTACTGGTCGATCTACGTTCCTACCTTAATCTATGGTCATGAGCATCGGGTAGTGACCGAAAGAATGAGATTGTGGGTACAAGCGGCTGAGATTAGTTTTCTTTGCAGGGTGGCTGGGCTCTCCCTTCGAGATATGGTGAGACTGATCATCTGGGAGGGGCTCAGAGTAGACCTGCTGCCCCTCCACATCGAGAGGTACCAGTTGAGGTGGCTCGGGCATCTAGTTAAGATGCCTCCTGGACACCTCCCTGGTGAGGTTTTCTGGGCATGTCCAACCAGGAGAAGGCCTAAAGGAAGACCCAGAACACACTGGAGAGACTATGTCTCACAGCTGACCAGAGAATGACTTAGGATTCCCCCGGAGGAGCTGGCCCTAGTGGCTGGGGAAAGGTAAGTCTGGGCCTATGTGCTTAGGCTACTGCCCCTGCCACAAGAAAAAGAAATGTCACAAAATCTGAGAAAGAAAATTATTTCTTTACACATCTCAGGAACGTTGCTAAGCTGAGTCCCATTCTGTCCCGCTCTGAACTTGACAGTTCTCCACACCTTCATCTCCTCACGCTTAGACTACTGTAACTCTCTTTTCACGTGTCTGAGCAGAACCTCCCTGAACCGTCTACAGGTGGTTCAGAACGCCTGTGCTCGGCTTCTGACCAAGTCCTCCAAACACACCCACATCACCCCGCTTCTCCTCCAGCTTCACTGGCTGCCAGTCAACTTCAGGGTTCATTTCAAGATCCTGGTTCTGGGGTCTCATTCATCAAGCTTGCTTACGCACCAAACGGGGTCGGAAAACTGCGTAAGCAACTTTCCACACAAACTTTGGGATTTATGAAAGAAAACTTAGTGTAAAACTGTGTCCAGCTTTAAGTTGACTAAGGACCTGGCTTACACACCTGCTGGACATGGAGAGCACCTGCAGCGCTGCTGCTGAGAAGATACAGTTATGAAATCCTGCAGCATTATCTCTTGTACACACACACACACACACACACACACACACACACACACACACACACACACACACACACACACACACACACACACCAGTACCTGTGTCCATGCTGATGAAGCAGTCCCAGCTGATGGATGATCCTGAAGTGGTAGCAGGTTTTCTTTAGCCGTGTTTAGCTAACAGCTGCAATAGAAACAAAGCAGGAGAGCTGATTAAGATGCTGCTTCAGAACAACGCAGGAGATTAAAGATCCAACGCTTTGGTTCTGATCAGCTGAGGACACATCCAGTCTGGAAAAGAGGACCTTTGCTCACCAGAGTTCACGGAGTAGAGCTAACCGCTTTTTCCTCCAGAGTCACATTCAGATTCGGGCCTTTTCCGTCGGAGAGTGTGAGCAGGATGGATGAGAGAGCGAGCAGCGATCCTGCATCATGACCAACTCAGATGAGCGAGTCTGATAGAGGGAACCTCTTCAATCTGATGAAAGCAGCAAAACGAGCGCGTTTCTCAGAGAGGCCAAAGGAACAGCAGCAGATCCAGAGGGCAGGAAGTCTAGAGAAAAGCTTTTCTCACCCATCACCTGCTTCTGGAGCTCCGATTGTCACGAAGACCGCAGAATAGCTTCTCTGCTTCTGGAAAGAACTCCACCAAGTTGTTGAGGAGGAGAAGAAAGTTTCCACAGCCTGGTGAGAAGATTTCTGCAGCAGCAGCAGTTAGTCGCTTTAGCTGATCAACTCTCCCAGAGACTGAAGTGAAGACATTTTTACTGCAGAGCCTCAAATCTTCTCCTCACACACCACAACAACAACAAGCTAGCTCTGCTAGCAGCTTCCGGTTTCTGCTGCTTCCGGTGGTCCGTGACCAGCGTAAAGGTACGCTAGCGCCACCTGCTGGACATGTTGTTATAATACATTAATAATACACACTGGCCACATACAGGTGCTGGTAATAAAAGTAGAATATCATGACAAAGTTGATTTATTTGAGGAATTCCATTCAGAAAGTGGAACTTGTATATTAGAATCTTTCATTGCACACAGACTGATATATTATTTACATATTTTTCATTATAACTGACAACTAATGAAAATCCCAGATGTACACACCTGTGTAGTACACACCCAAAGCCCTACTGCACTTCCTCCAAGTGCACCTTACAGAAGACCACAGGGTGCAGTGTGAGTATTGGGATTGTGCCTCCATGTATGTGAGATCCAAGATGGGCAAACAAAGATGCACACCTGCTATCTATCACACAATCTACCACAGAGGGTAAAAGAATCAGGAAGCCAGACTCAAGGCCAGAGTGGAGCACCTAGTGGTGATCTCCAGCCCCCGAGTTCTCAGTCTGAAGAGTCTGAATTTGAAGCATTTCTGTTTGTGCCGACTTCCTAGTAAGCAGCCTCCTGGACCTCCGGGTCCTTCGACTATGTTTCTGTTCTGAACAAGACTTTCTGGATGTCCTCGGTGCTGGCTTCCACTGGCGGCAGCGTTAGCAGACCGCTTTCAACCAAATTAGGTCAAAAGTGATTTTTAATGTGGCCACTTTTAGTTAACTTAATCGTGTTACCCGACTGGTCGTAGTTTAAACTGCAGTTAGCTTATTGTTAGCGGCGGCCTGTTTTAGCGGGTTTGAACGGCCCCATTTCTGTCTGACTCAGCTTTCTAACTGATTCAGCACATTTGTCATATTTGTGTTTAGAGTTTTGTAAATTCTTGGAGGGAGGTGATGCTATTCCCTTCAACCGCAACACACACACACACACACACACACACACACACACACACACACACACACACACACACACACACACACACACACACACACACACACACACACAAATTGGTAAGCTAATGTTAGCACACTGCAAATTAACACAACTTCTGCTGCTGCACTCCTTCTATGGACGATAATTTTGATTGTTTACTAGAAAAACCAGCTAATGAAACGTTTATCTCTCATCCGGACGTTTACATCCGCTCACACCACAAACGAGAAAGCTGAAAATGTCCGTTACGCAGAACTGCAGCGGCAACAAGTTGTCATCGGTGCTGCAGTCTTGGGTCTTTCATATGGACCAAAACCATTTATAAAGCTGATTTAGTCCACATACTGGTCCCTGGTGTCTTTATTTAACGTATCCCTGTTTTTTCTGCATCTATTTTGGGGATTTTAACATGTTTTTTAACACTTGCTTTCACCCAAATCTGCTTCTTCTCTGCATTTGCTTTTTGTTTTCAGGTTTTTTTTTACCCTCGAAAGGCCGCCAACATGTCCACTCACATCCCAGAATGCTCTGTGTAATGGCGTGTGATCACAAGCCCTGTTGAGACACAATAATGTCTGTGGTTACTAAACCATCTCAACCAGAGAAAAGCAGTTTTAACTCTGAGACGACCGCTGTTATTTCACTTTGAGTTTTAGATCATGTGACAGTTAACAGCACCATCCGGGACATCATCAGTGAGGTGAAATATAATCATGAACATAACTAATTATTTCATATTTTCCAGTTAACTGATTACCATCACTTTTTAAATTAGGTTGAATGAATGAATGAATGAATGATCAATTTATTCAGTCAGTTATCTTAAGATAATGTACATTAACATGTCATACAATTAGATACAAATACCATTTCTCACTAACATATGCCTTGTTTTTTTATATGGTTATTTATTTATTTATTTTATGTGGTCTTTCTTTATACGTGCTATTATTAAAAGTTTTTTATTTTTTACCATAGATTTATTAATCAACATTATTTAATATCTATATAACTTTTTATATTACTATTCTCATTTTAGCTCCTATTATTTTATATTTTAACCTTAATTTAACCTTTTTCCAGTGTTTCCTCCGTGGGAGCCCTCTGCCCTGGGAGGCGGTGGTCGGCTGTGGCGACCTGGGTGCTTTCCAGGTGTGCCTGGGTGGAGGGGGGGGGGGGGGGGGGGGGTCTCATGGAGACCTGTTCTTAAACACCCTCGTTGATATGACCTTACAATAGGTCACATTGTGTCCTCTTAATTGTGACAGCTTCTCTCACACCAGTTGCTAGGCAACCTTGGGGTTGATTCTCATCAGCTATACGCTGATCATATGCTGTCATCATGTCCTCCAGCTGTTCTCTCATGTTTACGCCCGCCGACAGCTGTAGAGGTTTATTTATTAGGCGGAGCCTCTGAGTCCACTCAGGTTTAGTTCTGAACCAGTGTGGCGATGACTATATCGGGCTCCGCCTTTAATCCAATAGGCGATGGCTTAAAGGGCGGAGCTATACGAAATAGAACGTTGGTTACGTATTGTAACCCCAGATTCTAGGAGTATAGCGCCGCCCTTTAAGCATCTTGGCCCCACTGGTTCTGTGGGCTCAATAAGACTCATAGAGACGAGCTATGCTCGCTGTGACCTTTTTAAGGGCCAGGAACTGCCTAGGAGGCGGGCGTACACAAAAGCTCTTCAATGATTGGTTAAGGGGATGGGATTAATCCACTAGGCGATGGCTTAAAGGGCGGAGCTATACTCATAGAGTCTGGGGTTACAATACGTAACCAACGATCTGTGACCTGGTAGCAAACATGCACACCTTTTGTGGTCTGGTTGGTACAATCAGAATTTCTTTAATGTAGTGGCAGTTTTAGTACATTTATTTCTTTATATTTTTGCTTCCAAGTAAAAATGTGTTATGTAGTGGCACTTGCAGAGGTCACCACTGGCCACTAGGGTGTGCTGCGATCAAGCCTCGAGGGAAAAGGGTGTTTTCAGGGACATGCCTGAAGTCACGTACATATTACTATCCCTCACTGTACATACTGCTGCCTCTCATGTGGATTGCTGCTGCTCAACCATCACACTGCTGTCTATCCATGCTACTGTTCGACTTGTATCTGTAAGTCTTCACCTGCTTGTTAAGCTAATGTAATGGTCACATTGTCAGTATGCACGCTAAGCTGCGCTGCATTTATTTACCTATTTTATCACATTGCTTAGCTTTGGTCTTCAGCCCACGCTGCTGCTTCACGCTGCCGTTAGCTTCTGCTCACTCAGCTTTGTATGTCGCCGCAGGGCTCCTTCATCCTTGTCATTAAAACCATTTGACATCGAGGAGTGTATTTCTTCATGAAGGAGCCATGGTGGTCGTCAGATGCTCCGTTCCAGCCTGTACGTTCGCCACCGATGACGTGTCCGAGGCTCTTGCCGTGGCGCTGCTGGCAAACCATGGCCTGGCCCACCAGAGCCGGACCGAACCCACTGTGCCCGTTCGGGCCCCGGGCCTGCCTGGCCCTGCGCTGGATCGACAGAGAGTGGATGTCGGCATGTCCATCGAGGAATGGAACATCTTTACACGCCGCTGGGACCTCTTCCGCGCTGGCTCGGGCATAGGTTATGCCCAGGCCCCTTTCCAGCTGTTTCAGTGTGCCGGCCCGGAACTTGGGGACAGCTTGCTTAAGGCTAACCCGGATGCTGCAACTGGACCGGTTGAGACTCTGCTGGCTGCCATGCACTCTCTGGCGGTGACACCGGTTGCCACATGCGTTCTGAGGACTGAACTGCTTCAACTACGCCAGGATCGTGACGAGCCCTTTCGTGCATTTGCCGCCAGGGTGCGTGGCAAGGCAGGAACCTGTGCCTACAACGCTGTGTGCGGATGCGGGCTGTCAGTTGACTACTCTGATCATATTATTCGTGATGTACTGATTAATGGGATTAATGACTCTGACATACGAAGGGACATGTTGGGGACTCATGATGTTCTGTGTAAGTCTGTGAATAATATTATAGCACTGGTGGATAACAGAGAAATGGCTCGCAACGCCCTCCCCTCCTCCAGCCTGTCATCTATGTCCTCGTTCAGGCGCAGACAAGCTATGCCACCATCTGGGCCTGCTACCTCTCCGGCCCCACCAGACAGGTCTGCTAGGGCTATATGCCCTGATTGTAAAGTGTCTTTCTGTGTCTTTTCTGAGGGATCTCTGGGTTGGAACACCAAGCCTCATCGAATGTGTGCCGACTGCTTCCGGGCCCGGAAGAGACGGGCACGGCACCAGCCACACATGGACGGACAACAGGCTGCTGTAGGCCATGACGTGATATCGCAGGTTTCATCCGTCACGTTGGGCGTCTGCTCTAATGGACGCCGCAGAGACAGGCACCGGCCCCGCACCTGGGGACGCATAGCTGCAGTGATGGGCCCACGCTGATCAGGCTCAGCCATCACATCTTCTCCAAAGGCAAATGGCGGCGCGCAAAGCTCAGGGACCACCCCCGAGTGCCCATCTCCATCCAGATTGATGATAAGGTGAGGTTCACTAGTAGAGCCGGTGCCAGATGCCCGGCTGCAGAGGCCAACGTGTCCGCCCTTGCAGACACGGGGGCTCAGTCGGACCTGTGGTCCCTGGAGGAGCTTCTGGCGTGCGGTTTCGCACGCAGCGCCCTCCACCCGGTGGTCCTAAACCTATCAGCGGTGAACAGCTCCCCCATTGACATCGAGGGTGCCTTCTTTGCCAAACTATCCACTGCTGCCCCTGGTGGTGAGGTGGTCTCCTGCCACGCAATGATATATGTTAACAGGTTAGTTCACGCGATGTACTTCTCGCATGACTCCCTGCTCAGCCTCGGCCTTCTGCCTAGCGGGTTTCCATCCTGCACGGGTAAGGGCAACTCGCAAGTGGGCCGTGACCTTGAAGCCGCCAGCCGTTGCGGTGGGCTCACCAAAGTCTCATGCCTGGGAGAAGTCTGCGACGGAGGCATGGCTTCCCGTTATGTGGCTTGTTGCTCATGTCCTCAACGCATCGCCCCGCCTCTGCGTCCCGTGGAGCTGCCGTTCCCATGCTCCCCAGAGAATAATCACCGGATGAAGGCATGGCTGCTTGACAGGTACGCATCATCAACATTCAACACTTGCCCCCCATCGGCCACTACCATGCATGGAAGGTCCACCCATAGAAATACACCTTGACCCGGCGGCAACGCCAAAGACGTGCCACACCGCGGCGGCCTTGCCTTTGCATTGGCAACAGAGGGTGCATTACGACCTACTTCAGGACGAGTTCCTGGGCGTCATCGAACGTGTCCCGTATGGCGAACCAGTGACCTGGTGCCACCGGATGGTGGTCATCCGGAAGCACGACGGAACCCCCTGCAGAACCGTCAATATCTCACCTCTTAACAAATTCTGCAAACGTGAGACTTTCGCAACCGAGTCACCATTCCACCTGGTGCGCCGGATCCCGAAAGGGACCTGGAAGACTGTCACTGACGCCTGGAATGGGTATCACAGCGTGCCTCTGCGCAAGTCAAACCGTCATCTCACTACCTTCATCACTCCCTTCGGCCGCTGGCGTTACACCAGAGTCCCACAGGGCTTTCTGTTGTCTGGCGATGGCTACAATCGCCGCTTTTATGCGATCCTCTCCGACTTTGAACGGAAGGAAAGGTGCGTGGATGACACCATCCACTATGACACTCATTGGTGGAGAACAATCGACTTCCTGACGCACATTGGCCGATCCAACATCGTGCTGAACCCATCAAAGTTTCAATTTGCTGAGAGGGACAGTGATTTTGCTGGTTTCAGGGTCTCTGATGGTACAATCGAGCCCCTCCCGAAGTACCTGACAGCCATCAGGGACTTCCCCACGCCTACCTCGACCATGGACATCAGGAGCTGGTTTGGTCTGGTCAATCAGGTAGCCAACTACGCACAGCTGCGTGACATAATGGCGCCATTTAAACCCTTTCTGAGCCCTCGATGCAAATTTATGTGGTCACCCGAGTTAGAGGCAGTATTTCAGGCATCCAAGCTGGCCATCGTGGACTCTATCCGGGCAGGCGTAGAGATCTACGACATGGAGAGGCGCACTTGCCTCCGCCCAGACTGGTCCAGGCGCGGCATTGGATACTTCCTCCTCCAGCAGCACTGCACCTGCAGCTCCGGTGTCCCTGGCTGCTGTCCGGATGGATGGAAAATTACTCTGGCCGGCTCACGCTTTCTCTCCTCCGTTGAGCAGCGATAGTCACGTACATGTCACTATCCCTCACTCTACATACTGCTGCTTCTCAATTGGATTGCTGCTGCTCAACCATCACACTGCTGTCTATCCATGCTACTGTTTGACTTGTATCTGTAAGTCTTCACCTGCTTGTTAAGCTACTGTAATGGTCACATTGTCAGTATGCATGCTAAGCCGCGCTGCATTTATTTACCTATTTTATCACATTGCTTAGCTTTGCTCTTCAGCCCACGCTGCTGCTTCACTCTGCCGTTAGCTTCTGCTCACTCCTTTGTATGTCGCCGCAGGGCTCCTTCATCCTTGTCAATAAAGCCATTAGACATCGAGGAGTGTATTTCTTCAGCACTGTTCTCTTTTCTGTTTGTTTGTTTATGTATTTAGCAGATGCTTTTGTCCAAAGCCACTTACAAGTGATAATCAAGCCTTTTATAAAATGTATATACTTTATTTACAGAGCATGGCACGAGCACTGAAAGGAGGGGATCCCTCAGTGAGTGTGTGGGGCGAGTGATGAGTGCTCTACTTTCACATCCGCTCAGTCTGCAAGTTAACTGGAAAGGATGAATGGAAAGATCTGCAGTTAAAAATGCTGGTGACTGGTAAGTGTAGTTTTTTAAAGTGAATCACTATTGAGGTGTGGCTGCAGAACAGCCCTTTGGCGAAGTGTGGGTGCAGAACAGCCCCTTGGCTTTCCATCACAGGGGGCCGTCCAGGACGATGCTCCACAATTTAACTGCAGATTTCTTATAAAAGCAGATTGCCATAGTCTGCAGCTGTTACACCTTGGAAAGTTTATTTGTAGAGCAAACATGTAAATGAACCCCCTTTGCACAAGCCTCTGCTGTTTGGCTAATGGTGGGATAAACGTCAAGATAGCCATTGGTGGATTTAATCATCACTTAAGGCAGAACAAGCTTTTTTGTAGAGTACAATTTATTCACAAGGCAATTCAAAATCCTTTACAGTTGCATAAAACTGTAAAAATGGAAATAAAACAACTTCATAAATCAAATATATACTTACACAAAAAGCAAAGAGTGCAGATAAAATACCTACAGTATCACATGCACAGTTGAAAATGGCTGTTTTCAGCCTGAATTTGAACATTGTCAGTGTTGATGCCTGTCTTATACCTTCTGGAAGACTGTTCTAGATTTCAGCTCATGAAACGGACATTTAATTCAACTTCTGACGTTATTCCAGAGGCTGTGCGGCGTAATCGGGTTACTTCAAGTGCAACGGACAAAGATATAGAAACAGAATTACAAAATGGCTCCAAAATGCACCTGACCGGAACGGTGGTCCAAACCAACGACTGAAACGAAAGGACTGCCCCTCAAATGAACATTAAATCCAACATGAGAGGACTGCTGCCATCCCAAACCCAGAGGAACCAGGACTAAGCCAGGACCTATTCACTCTCCAATTAGGCCAACTTTTGGAATATTTTGGTCCGATTTCCACAGACTACACATGAACATTCAGCGCCCTCTGCTATCAGGTCAACACTGACACATTCAGGAGCTTCATGCCTGTCTAACGGTTATTTGAGAGGTTACAAAAACATCAAAGTAGTTGCTTAAGTACTACATGATTTTCTGTTAAAAACAAACTACCAACTGTTGTGGCTGTATCTTCGTCTGCCATTTTCATTTGATTTAATAAAATAACACAAACGCTACTCGGGGAATAATAAACAGTGACTAATAGAGAGAAAACAAAATCCAGTATTCCAAATAACTTTGTCAAGGACAAAAAAGATATTTATGACGATAAAGAAATCACTGATGAGTTTAATTATTTTCTTTTGTAAATGTAGGTAGGAGTTTGATGGAGAACAAACCAATAATAGAAGATAAATTGACCACATTGATTAGTACTGTCAATAGTATTGTCCTTGACAAAGTAGATAAAGAAGAGATACGAAACATTGTAAAAAAAACTGTGGAAACAAACGATCAACCGATTATCAGGACCTGGACATGATAACTGTTAAAACCATCATAGAATCTGTCATTGAACCATTCACTTACATTTGTAATCGATCACTTTCTACTGGAAATTTTCCTGATGCAATGAAAACAGCGAAAGTCCTTCCTTAGTATAAGAGTGGTGATAAACATAGTTTCAACAATTACAGGCCGGTGTCACTGTTTCCAGAGTTTTCTAAAATATTGGAAAAAGTATTTGTATCAAGGTTGGATAAATTTATCGAAAAAAATAATATTTTAAAAATGAACAATACGGGTTTAGAACTAAACATTCCACAGCAATGGAAATAATGGAATTAACGGAAAAAATATCAACAGCAATTGACAATAAAAATGACTTTGTTAGTGTTTTCATTGATTTGAAAAAAGCTTTTGACGTCAATGATCACTCAAGGTTACTTCGAAAATTAAGTCAGTATGGAATAAGAGGTGTGGCTCATCAATGGGTTCAAACTTATTTAGAAAAAATGAAAGTTTGTTCAGATAAAGGACCATTAATCAAAATGATGTGAATTTAATTGTGGAGTGCCACAAGGGTCGGTCCTCGGACCAAAACAGTTCATTTTGTTTATTAACGACTTGGTAAATGTATCCAAGACACTCGGTACCATTCTATTTGCAGATGATACAACGCTGACGTCGTTAGGTCCGTTTTAGGGGGGCTTTGTCATTGCACGACTTCCTCGTAGACTGAATATCACTGACGCACACAACAATGCACAGCGCTAATGGCTACTAACGGAATAAAAACGGAAAGAAGTTGCCTTGCTTGGACTGATGCAGGGTTTAGGAAACCCGTCCGCCTCTTTTCTTAACTTGAAAAAAAAAAAAAACTTCCAGACAACAACGGAGTCCGTGTCGCGGACATTTTTCAGAGATCGTCTCTGCTGCAGCTGCCCGCCCGGTGGCACAGGAAACTTTACAAAAGTTGCGGTAAGCTATATTTTTAACATTTACGTAACATCTGTGCAGCGCTGAAAGCACCAGACAGAATAATTCTGTGCCCTAACAGTAGTTTATGAAAGTAGTCAGACAAACGAGAGGCACCTGGCTGCCGCTGGGAGAACGCTCCGTGTTCTCACTACTCTGTAAACAATCACAAACAATGTGTCTTAAAGTTGAAAACAGAAGTTTACGTTAAAACAGAAACACTCTGAAACTTTTCTTATGATTTTCTAAACAATTCTGTCGGGGAGTTATACGTTTCTGAGACGAGTCTCTGTCTAAACATCATCACATGCATTACTATCATTAAGCATCGAGGTGTGTTGAAGCTGTCATCAGCTAAGGGGCGGATGCTTAAGTGTATCAGGGGCAGCGAGGAACGAGAAAGTTGTGATCAGGCTGGAGATAGCACCAGATTCGCTGCTGCAGGCGTGAATCTGCGGGTCTGCAGCATCCCCTTCTTAATGTGACATCAGGACTTCCCATGTAGGTCCGCTCACCTGTTCGTCAGATCATTATTTCCTCGCCATGATCTTTTATCTTCCCATCATCCTCCAGTCATCCAACTGGAACCAGTTAATGTTCCTGATCATTCTCAGAATATGCCACGCCTGCTCTGGTGTTAAAAGTTAGTACATTTAAGTTCTAGGTCATATTTTTGCCTGTTCTACTGTCATTTTGAAGGATTATTATTTATGTGTTTTTACTACATTATGAGTAGAAATGCTAATAAAAACTCCCAATTATACAAACAAGTGAAACTGGAAAAATTAGAATCTGGTGCAAAGTCAAATTTATTTCAGTCATTCAACTAGGCAGAGAGACTATTTAAAGGCTCAGGAACCCTTTGCAGGTGTTTTCTATTTGTAATTATAAATTTTAGTTGATTTGGGTTTTGTTTCATATCACACAGTGACATTTGATTAATTAAAATGCATTTTTTATTAAAAGCTTTAGTTTTACAGTAATAACTATGTCTAATGTTTAATTCTCTGTCTCATAATTTTAATTAAGTTTTGCTTTGAGAGCACATTTTCCTGAACGATTAAAATGTGATTAATTTAGATTAATTAATTACAAAGCCTCTAATTAATTAGATTAAAAATTTTAATCAAGTCCCAGCCCTAATTTTTATATATACTGTTATTTTGTCTTGTAATTGCTAATTACATACTCCTTTATTCCACATCATAGCAGTGTTATTCATATTATAAAACTGTCAACTGCACACTCATTTGGCAGAATAAAAGTTTGACAATTATTCATTTGTTCTTTGTCATATTTCAGTAACATTTATAATTAAGCAAGTTGTAATTAAACAAATGACTGCAACATTTCCCCATGTTAAGTGCAGTAGATTGAAATGAATAGCTTTATTTGGAAATATAACATATCTAATTTTTAATGGACTTATATAAAATCTTTCTTCAACATAGACCCCACTAATGAACGGATTAAGTGTTATTTTTTTTTATAAAAAGAAGAGAGAAAATGCACAAAGGTAGGAAAGGAAAAGAAAGTGACAGAATAATAGGTTTTGTTAAATGTTCTTCAGATAATGAATTAATTGACAAAGTTTTTGCAGGGTGTGAAAAAAATGTTCAAGGTCAAGCTCCTGGGGCTAAGCCCCCCCATATCTCAATCCTAGTGACGTCCATGTGATACAACACTGTTTTACTCAGGATCAAATATTGAGGAGGTGGCTAAAGTGATAAATGATGAACTGATTAAAATTAAAAACTGGTTTGATATAAATAGATTGACACTGAATCTTAATAAAACAAATTTAAAAGACTGGAAAATCTTACAAACCATGTATAAAGCTAATTTAGGTACTCTGCCAACAAACAATCGGGATATTTGAGAACTAGTAATTACATGCTGAAAGAAACTGATGTGTTTACAAAACCTAGATTTAGAACTAAAATTAAGGAATGGAATATATCTGTAAATGGTGTTAAATTATGGAATAACCTTAAAAGGGAAATTAAAAAAACTCTGTCATTTAATATATTCAAAAAATGTACCAAATTGAGTGTACTAAATAATTATGAAAATGTAAATTAAATCAATGATCATGATCGCTCTGGAATTAAGAACAGGAAAAAGTTTAAAATGAATCTGTGTGTGTGTCTGACAAATGGTAATTATATATAAATTGATTATTTCTACTGGAAAAGGGGGCAGAAATTATAAGATGTTTTTCTTCATTCTGCTCCTTTTCATTCAAATTTGATTTTTGTTGTGCATTTCTTATTGTTTATGTTGTTTGTTTTTATTTTGAATGAAATAAAAAAGAAAAAAAATGTTAAAATTTAGAGGAAAAAATATAGAAATTGTGATAAAAAATAATAATGTAAGGAAAGGGAGAGAGAAATGAATAGGAAAGAGGGAAATCAGTGGATCACGGGGAAAGGCAGAAAAAGGAGAGGGTGACAAAGGTCACGCAAAAGCCAGCTTGAACGAGTCAGTATTCACCTGCTTTTTAAAGGAAACCACTGAGTCCACTGTTGTTTCTACTGTACATACACCTTCTTGGACAGATAATTGATTCTTTTCGTAATGTCTCTCATCACCTATATGCAGATGATATTCAGCTGTACTGCTGCTTTATGGAATCTGACTTCTATAAACTGAATTACTAGAGTGTCTATCAGCTATCACCACCTGGCTACAAGAGAACTTCCTCCAGTTAAACTCTGAAAAGACTGAATATGTGATCATTGCCTCTGAGAGCATGGTTCCCCTGATTAGTGTAAGGTAACTTGCATGCTCCACAGAAACAACTCAGCAGAAAAACGATGGTGTTGCTGGACATTTTGCTCAGTTTAATGGCTATTTGTCAGATTCTGAACCAAAAAATGGCTGCAGGCAGCGAAACAGAAGGCAAAAAACTCCGGAGCAACCAGTGACTTCACCCCCTAGCCAATCAGTGGCCAGAATCACAATGTCGGCCTGACTCAGTCTTGCTAAGTACCTCAACGGAGAAGGGACTAAAAATAAGGTAGAAAGTAGAGAGAAAATACTGAACCGTGCCCTTAGGAACAGTGGTCGGGCCGAGCTGCATCCGCCCGAGTTATTCTGAGTAGTGTTCCTGGCAAACTACCTTAATGGGATGGTTTCAAATTATTTTTCAGCTAAATCTTTACGTAGCTAACAGTCAAAATTATTATTTCCTGTGTGGACTCTAACATGACGGTTTAGATTGGTTTTAAAACCAAATTTTTGTCCACAAAGTTCACAGGCAAAAGGCTTCTGTCCTGTGTGGACACTCATGTGACTATTTAAATTTGTTTTTTGGCTAAATCTTTGTTCACAGAGTTCACAGGCAAAAGGCTTTTGTCCTGTGTGGACTCTCATATGACTGTTTAAATTTGTCTTATGGCTAAATCTTTGTCCACAGAGCTCACAAGCAAAAGGCTTTTGTCCTGTGTGGATTCTCATATGAATGTTTAAACTTGTCTTATGGCTAAATCTTTGTCCACAGAGCTCACAAGCAAAAGGTTTCTGCCCTGTGTGGACTCTCAAGTGACTGTTTAAATTTGCCTTACAACTAAATCTTTGTCCACAGACTTCACAGGCAAAAGGTTTCTGCCCTGTGTGGATTCTCATATGACGGTTTAAACTTGAATTTTGGCTAAATCTTTTTCCACAGAGCTCACAAGCAAAAAGCTTCTGTTCTTTGTGAACTGTCACATGTCTCTTTAAATTTGCCTTATGACTAAATTTTTGTCCACAGAGCTCACAAGCAAAAGGCTTCTCTCCGGTGTGGACTCTCATGTGCCTGTTTAAACTTGCCTTACTGCTAAAACTCTGTTCACAGAGTTCACAGACATAAAGCTTCTGACCTGTATGGACTGTCATGTGACTGTTTAAAAGTGCCTTTTGGCTAAATCTTTGTTCACAAAGCTCACAAGCAAAAGGCTTCTGTCCTGTGTGGACTCTCATGTGTCTGTTTAAATTAGTCTTTCGATTAAATGTTTGTTCACAGAGCCCACAAGCAAAAGGCTTCTCTCCGGTGTGGACTGTCATGTGACTGCTTAAGTGAGTCTTTCGATTAAATCTTTGTTCACAGAGCCCACAAGCAAAAGGCTTCTCTCCGGTGTGGACTCTCATGTGACTGTTTAAATGTGCCTTTTGATTAAATCTTTGTTCACAGAGCCCACAATCAAAAGGCTTCTCTCCGGTGTGGACTCTCATGTGACTGTTTAAATGTGCCTTTTGGTTAAATCTTTGTCCACAGAGTTCACAAGCAAAAGGCTTCTCTCCGGTGTGGACTCTCATGTGCCTGTTTAAATGTGCCTTATGACTAAATCTTTGTTCACAGAAATCACAGGCAAAAGGCTTATCTCCGGTGTGGACTTTCATGTGACTTTTTAAATTAGTCTTTCGACTAAACCTTTGTCTACAGAGCTCACAGGCAAAAGGCTTATCTCCGGTGTGGACTATCATATGATTGTTTAAACTTGCCTTTCGACTAAACCTTTGTCCACAGAGTTCACAGGCAAAAGGCTTCTCTCCAGTGTGGACTTTCATGTGACTTTTTAAATTAGTCTTTCGACTAAACCTTTGTCTACAGAGTTCACAGGCAAAAGGCTTATCTCTGGTGTGGACTCTCATGTGACTGTTTAAACCTGATATTCCCCGAAATCTTTTTCCACAGTCATCACAACAATATGATTTTAGTCCTTTCCCGACGTGTTTCTGGAGAGAACTCTTGTGGAGAAATAGTTTAGCACACTCAGGGCAGCTAAAGGATTTGTTGACAGACTTAACATCTGACTCAGAAGACCTGCTCTTGTTGCAGTCATTGACTCTGTCTCCAGTGTCAGACAGCTCAGAGTCTATGTTCACATCATCATCCTCTTCATCATCTCTACTAACTTCCGTCTCTGAAGAATCAGATGTCTGTTCATGAGGGAAAAGATTTGAGTACTTTCTAGTTTCTGCTGTCTTCTGGTCAGCTGAGCTGCTGGTTGGAACATCTCTGTCCTCCAATTGCTGCTGATGAAGCTGTGAGAATAGAGGTTTCTCTTCATCATCCTCACTCTTTATAGTATCTACAGTGAATGGAAACCTGGCAGCATCAGTCTCCTGATTGGTCCTAAGTTCGTCCTGTTCCTCCTTTATGTGGAAGTGTTCTGGGTCCTGCTGGTCCTCACTAGCACTCTGTTCTTCAGGAGCTTCTTTAACCAGCACCATCGGTTGAACACCTGTTGGAAACACATTATGTGAATTACTAAGCGCTGTAACTTTGTATTCACACAAGTCAAGTTTATTTCTAAAGCGCCAAATCACGACAAGAGTCGTCTCAATGCCCTTCACATGATAAACATTCCAATACAGGTCAGTTCATTAAGCCAATCAGATCAAAAGAAAAGATGTCCCAGGAGAGGGGAGGAGTCAAAGGCCCCACATGACATATACAGTCATACACAAACACAGTCAGACACTCCCTCCCTCATGCTCACACACACACATACAACCAAAGACTTACAAAAAGGCATGCCAGACACCCACTCATGCTCCCCATACACACCCTATTCACTCTGGTCCCGGTACTACTGCACATGGTGTACAACCAGTACTGGTTCCCAGAGTTCGACCCTTTCTGCTGGGGTGCTGATGAGCAGGCTGCCCCGCCCAACGCTGAGCACAGCAACCCACCACCCCCGACCCCAACCAGACGGCCGGATCTCCCTCCTAGCCTCCAGCCCCAGGAAGCCAAGCGACAACAGTGTGCTAAGACCCCTAGTCTCCCTCTGCCTGCTCAAATATGGTGTTAGTGAGTGTTGATGAGGTGTATTCCATGGCTGTGGTGAGCGGGCAGTGCGGGCATCATCTGGCCTATGCCAGCTGATGCCACCACAACACCCCACTTGCACCCACAGCCCTCAGTGTCTTAAGTGCAGTTTAAAATTAGAAGTGGGCACCGGCACTTGGGATGAGGCTGAGAAACCCCCCTGCCATCTGCCATTGAATGTGCTCACTCCCAAGGCCCTAAGTGTGTGATTGCATGGAATGTCGTTGGTGGAAGTGTTTAATGTTGGATAAAAGCTCAATATCAAGCAGAGTTCCCCTCATCAAATATGTTTAGCTGTTTTTGGGAAAAGCACTGACCCAAATACGTCTGACTGTTTTCAGTAACTCCTTTCTGCTCGAGGTGTTTTGTTCCATTAGTTGAAGCCAAACTAGTCAGACGGGGAGTTTCACGCTATTTGTTTTCTGAGGCCAAAGAGGGTGTTTGTGGAATTTGTGGGTGTGTGTATGTTCAATAAAAGCTCTTCACAAGGTTTGGCTCGGTGTGAGAGGAAATGGCCGTCGTGTCTGATGTTTGATTCGCTCACCCTCTGCAAAGTGTCACACTTGGCAGAGTTTGTTGTCTTTTTAAAGGTTGTTTACAATTTACCAAATTATGAATCTTATCCCTCTGTGTGTGTTCTGACTTTCTTTGAGGTAATATAAGAACAATATTAGAAATTACCCAACATTTTGGTGGCCCGTACGGGGAAAGCAGAGCTTTTCAGTGGGAGATTGCCTCCAGAGATCTGTTTAGCTCCGCAGGCGATCTTCTGCCTACGGCTCTCGCTTACTGGACTCAGGATGCCACGCAGAGGGAGAGTGGGTACCTGATTTAATTGCACCCTTTTTCTATCAATCGGTTGACAGTGTGTTTCATGCTTGTGGAGTATTTGCCATTCTCGCACGAAAGACGTTTCTTTTTATAGTGACTATTGTTTAGTGATTTAATGATTTCCTTGTTGTTTTGGTTTTATATTTAACCGTTAATGTCCTTAACTAACTTCTAATTAAGGATGTTTTGCTTAGTGTAACTTGTGTTTTAATACTGCTACAGTAAGGGTGAGCTGCCATTTCTGTTTAACCTTTTGCTTGTTTTGAATAAGCCAGGCAGATACATGGTACTTCAAGGGTTATTGAGAGCTAGGTTTTTCTTTGTTATTTTGGGCTTGGTTCACCCTGAAGCAAATGCAGTGGTTTTAGCCTGTTATACATAGATTTCTTAGGGTTAATTGTTAAAGCTCTGTTCTTTTCTTTTGCTGAAACAGTCTTTTCAAATCTAATGATTTTGTGTTATGATTAGTTACTGTTGTTTGAGTTTATTCAGTTTTGGTTTTCTAACTCCTGGATTGATGTATTCTCATCTTTTCTTTTACTGTAACTGTTGTTTAAATGATTTGTTTTTACTTTAAGTCGCCTGATCCGTAAACTATTAAGCACATCCTGATTTGAGATTTTGTTTTTGTTTCTTGGACTCTTGTCATGAGCAGACTCTTTGCCAAGTTGAGATATCTGGCCATAATAATTTGACTTGCTGTTTTTACAGAATGGTGTTTGGTTTTTTCATAAACCTAAAAACTTCTTTTTAAATGAGTCTTATCAACCAGTTATTGGGTTACGTAAACTACTGGTGTAGGGTAGTTTAATACAACCTGGAACATGAATTGATGAATGTACTTCGGTATAGTTTGCTGATAATTATATGGGTTGATTCCAGCTTAGGATGATACTGAGTGGACTGCGATGGTAAATTTCAGGTGAATTTTGGCCCCATTTGGGGTCCAAACTGGACTGTATATTGAATGGTTGTTGCTGAAGATGTCAAAAAGCTACAGTGAACTTGCAGACCCTTTTGTGCTTTTTCACCGCAGACCGTGGAACCAAGGAGTTTGGGGTCCTGTTGCACGTGATACTACCAAGTTGAGGCATCAAGGTCACTCATCTTATCCTCCCACTGCTGCATACTGCTGAGAGGGCCACTACGACTGACCATTATCTGATGGAACGCATGCGGGCTCGCCGAGGACGGCAGATAAGTAAACGATCTGCCTTAAGCTTGCAGGGCCCATCCACCATGTCACTGCTGATGGTTGGGGATCGCACTTTGCCCTGAAACCACCCCTCAGCATCTGATGGAACAAGAGGAAATAGCAGCAGTTGGGAGGAACAACGGAAACAACATCTGGTGTTTGAGACCCCTCCTGGGTCCGTTCACACAACGCTGTGACCAGCCTCCAACGATGTCAAGATCCAGTACCCCAAATCTCCCGTCTGGTTTCATGGCTGTTGCTGTAACATCATCAAAGTTGTTGACGCACACATCTTTTGCTCTGACAGGCTCGAGGACATTTGAGCTGAAGAAAGAGAGTCTGGGTCTGTGATGACCTTACTGTTCCATCTCGACGAAAGGGCAACACCATTCTACAGAAGACATTGTTTAGCTCAAACTACAGTTTCCAGTCCACGGACAAGGCCTTTGACCTCAGCTCTGCCACAGTTAGAGCTGCATACATTAACATTAACCCTAACATGCGGTGGCCCGTGCATTGCCAGTGAATCCCTAATCCAAACTGTTTTGGTCAAAGCACTGATTCAGGGGGATTTCACTGAGTTACATCTCAGCTGCCGGGCAGTGACCCATGGCCACTGCCAAGACCTCCATGGGGCCCCACTCACAACCGCCAAAACCACCCCCCAAGGCAACCCAAGCACCTCCAGAGGGGGGCAACAGCCCCTCAGTCCCAGACACCCCCAGTGAACCCACCTCCAGGGAATGTCCGGATACTCCAAACTCAGACCCTCCACCCCCTCACACACATCATCCCGCAGGACAACATCAATGGTCCCCTGTCATCGCTATGTGATGGAACTGATCAAAGGAGCCCAGAGAGATTGATTTGAAGTGGAAGCAGTGGCTATATCAAGTGTAATATGATCTAACAAAAGATTTCTATACTGGTTGATGCAAAGAGTTTCTCTATTTTTCCAATTCAAGAGGATAGTTTTCTTAGCGATGCATACAGGTGCTGGCCAGTAAATTAGAATATCATCAAAAGGTTGAAAATATTTCAGTAATTCCATTCAAAACGTGAAACTTGTACATAATATTCATGCAATGCACACAGACCAATGTATTTCCGATGTTTATTACGTTTAATTTTGATATTTATAGGTGACAACCAATGAAAACATCAAATCTGGTATCTCAGAAAATTAGAATATTCTAAAGGCCAATGAAAAAATGTTTGTTTCTCTAATGTTGGCCAACTGAAAAGAATGAACATGAAAAGAATGTGCATGTATAGCACTCAATACTTAGTCGGGGCTCCTTTTGCCTCAATAACTGCAGTAATGCGGCGTGGCATGGACTCGATCAGTCTGTGGCACTGCTCAGGTGTTATGAGAGCCCAGGTTGCTCTGATAGTCGTCTTCAGCTCCTCTGCATTGTTGGGTCTAGCGTATTGCATCCTCCGCTTCACAATACCCCATAGATTTTCTATGGGGTTAAGGTCAGGCGAGTTTGCGGGCCAATCAAGGACAGGGATACCATGGTCCTTGAACCAGGTGCTGGTGGTTTTGGCACTGTGTGCAGGTGCCAAGTCCTGTTGAAAGGTGAAGTCTGCATCCCCATAAAGTTGGTCAGCAGCAGGAAGCATGAAGTGCTCTAAAACTTCCTGGTAGACGGCTGCATTGACCCTGGACCTCAGGAAACAGAGTGGGCCAACACCGGCAGATGACATGGCACCCCACACCATCACTGACGGTGGAAACTTTACACTGGACCTCATGCAACGTGGATTCTGTGCTTCTCCGCTCTTCCTCCAGACTCTGGGTCCTTGATTTCCAAAGGAAATGCAGAACTTGCTTTCATCAGAAAACATAACTTTGGACCACTCAGCATCAGTCCAGTCCTTTTTGTCCTTGGCCCAGGCGAGACGCTTCTTGCGCTGTTTCATGTTCAAGAGTGGCTTGACACACGGAATGCGACACCTGAATCCCATGTCTTTCATGAGTCTCCTCGTGGTGGTTCTTGAAGCGCTGACTCCAGCTGCAGTCCACTCTTTGTGGATCTCCCCCACATTTTTGAATGGGTTTGTCGTCACAATTCTCTGCAGGGTGCGGTTATCCCTAGAGCTTGTACACTTTTTTCTACCACATTTTTTCCGTCCCTTCGCCTGTCTGTTAATGTGCTTGGACACAGAGCTCTGCGAACAGCCAGCTTCTTTAGCAATCACCTTTTGTGTCTTGCCCTCCTTGTGCAAGGTGTCAATGATTGTCTTTTGGACAGCTGTTAAGTCAGAAGTCTTCCCCATGATTGTGGTGCCTTCAAAACAAGACTGAGGGACCTTTTAAAGGCCTTTGCAGGTGTTTTGAGTAAATCAGCTGATTAGAGTGGCAGCAGGTGTCTTCTATATTCAGCCTTTTCAGAATATTCTAATTTTTTGAGATACCAAATTTGGAGTTTTCATTAGTTGTCACTTATGAATATCAAATTTAAATGTAATGAACATTGGAAATACATTGGTCTGTGTGCATTGCATGAATATAATGTACAAGTTTCACATTTTGAATGGAATTACTGAAATATTTTCAACCTTTTGATGATATTCTAATTTACTGGCCAGCACCTGTATGGCAGTCAGAACCACGTGTGCCGAAGATGTTTCAATCGGGACATCATCCAGGTTTCCCAGTAAACAAAGAGAGGGGGAAGTTGGGATATGACATTTCAGAGACTTTGACAGGTCTTCACATACTCTACCCCAAAATTCCTGGACAGGTGGACAGGACCACAGTGCATGAATATAATTGTCAGGAACGTTGTTTGTGCAGTGTGTACAGGTGTCAGACGACACAAACCCCATCTTGAACATCCGATGACCTGTATAGTGTACTCTGTGTAGATTTTTGTACTGAATTAATCGTAAATTGGGGTGTCTGATCATTTTAAAAGTTTTTAAACAAGTTTGGGACCAGAAGTTCTGGTCAAAGCTGACTGATAGATCCACCTTCCATTTTTCAACAGGGATTGCTATTCTATCGTCTATTTTGGACAGTGTCCTATATACTTTAGACAGTAGTTTGGGGGTTTGAGATTATAGAAGTCTAATACCCTTGGTGGTGTTTGTAATTCTATTTTATTGAGCTGAAAGTTTTTGTTTGACTACAGATTTAATTTGGTGATATTCTAAAAAGCTATTCTTATCTATTCCAAATTGGGAGACTATTCTTTTAAATGGGATTAAGTCCAATCCCTCATATATATGTTCCAGGTATAGGATTCCTTTATGTTTCCAGTCCGGAAGGTTCATCATTTTTTATTTTGCAAAATATCAGGATTATTCCAGATAGGTGTGCATCTGCATGGTACTAGTGAAGACTCTGTCATTTTAAGATACTCCCACCATGCTGTCAGAGAGGTGCTGATACTAATAATTTTGAAGCCTTCATGTTTCCTTATATTTGAGCTAATAAATGGTAAGTCTGAAAGCTCTATCGTATTGCAAAGTGTCTGTTCTATGTCTAACCAAGACTCATCTAGTGGGTCACCTTGCAACCATCTTGGTATATATTGCAGCCTGTTGGCTAAGAAATAATAATAAAAGTTGGGTAGATCCAGTCCTCCTCTGTCTTTGGTCTTCTGAAGCGTTTTTAAGCTAATTCGTGGAGGTTTATCCTGCTAAAGGAATTTAGTGATTGAGGAGTCCAGAGATCTAAACCAGTCAGCTGGTGGTTTGTTTGGGATCATCGAGAATAAGTAATTTATTCTGGGTAAGACCATCATTTTAATTGTAGCAACTCTCCCCATGAGTGATATTGGTAAGGATTTCCATCTTGCAAGATCATCTTCCACTTTCTTTAAAAGTGGGATGTAGTTTAGTTTGGTTAGATCTGCTAACTTGGGAGAGACATTAATTCCCAGGTATGTGATATTCCCTGACTCCAATTGTGTATTAAGCAAATTGACAAATGAGAAATTAATTGGTAGAACTGTGGATTTTAACCAGTTTATAGAGTAATCTGAAACTTTTGAAAAAGAGTTTATCAGTTCTATTGAATGAGAAAGGATTGAGAATTCTGGAGAAAGAGTAAAATATCATCTGCATAAAGACTGATCTTATGTTCCATTTCTTTACACTTTATCCCTTTAATGCCTGTTTTTTGCCTAATTGCTGCCGCTAGTGGTTCGATAAAGATAGCAAACAGTGAGGGGGAGAGTGGGCATCCCTGCCTGGTCCCCCTCTGAAGATAGAAGCTAGCTGATATTTGGTCGTTCGTCCTGACACGTGCAGTTGGTGAACTGTATAATGTTTGTAGCCAGTTTATGAAGAAGTTCCCAAAACCAAATTTATGTAAAGTTGCAAATAAGAACTTCCAGTTAACTCTATCAAAAGCCTTTTCTGCATCTAGAGATAAAATACTACTTTCTATGTTTCTACTGTAAGAGAAATCTATCAAATTAAGTAATCTACGTGAGTTTGTGGATGACTGTCTACCCTTAATGAAACCAGTTTGGTCAGGGTGTATAATGAAGGGGGTTACCTTCTCTAATCTTTTTGCCAGGGCTTTAAAAATTATTTTGAGATCAACATTAATAAGAGAAATTGGGCGATAGCTGGTTGGAAATGCTGGGTCTTTGCCTGGTTTTAACAAGAGACTAATATTGGCTGAGTTCACGTTTGGCTGTAATCTGCCGCTCTCTTCGATTTCTCTCACCATTCTGAAAAATATTGGAGCCAGAATGATCCAGAATTCTTTGTAGAACTCTGCTGGAAACCCGTCTGGACCTGGAGCTTTCCTATTAGTTATGGATTTAAGGGCTTCCTGGAGCTAAGCTGATGTTAGTGGCGAGTCCAGGACTGTAACTTGGCAGTCTGATAATTTAGGAAGTGTTATCCTGTCAAGGAACCCCTTGATCTT